>NW_024470892.1:704380-781880 GCF_017639515.1 Carcharodon carcharias
CAGAGAATATCATTCCCTGTGTATATTGTAGAGAGTAGCAGCCCTGTGTATATTATATAGAATTGCAGCTCCTGTGTATATTATAGAGAATTGCAGCCCCTGTGTATATTACAGAGTATATAATTCCCTCTGTGTATAATAGAGAAAAGCTGACCATGTGTACGTTATAGATAATAGCAGTCCCTGTGTATATTATATAGAATAGCAGTCCCTGTTGATATTATACAGAATAGCAGTCCCTGTTTATATTATAGAGAATAGCAGCCCCTGTGTATATTATATAGAATAGCAGCCCCTGTGAATATCACAGAGAATATCATTCCCTGTGTTTATTAAAGAGAATAGCAGCCCCTGTGCAAATTATACAGATTAGCAGGCCCTGTGTTTATTACAGAGAATATCATTCCCTGTGTATACTGTACAGAGTAGCAGCCCTGTGTATATTATATAGAATAGCAGCTCCTGTGTATATTATATAGAATAGCAGCCCCTGTGAATATCACAGAGAATATCATTCCCTGTGTTTATTATAGAGAATAGCTGACCATGTGTATGTTATAGAGAATAGCAGCCCATGTGTATATTCTAGAGAATAGCAGTCCCTGTGTATATTATATAGAATAGCAGTCCCTGTGTATATTATATAGAATAGCAGTCCCTGTGTATATTATAGAGAATAGCAGTCCCTTTATATATTATATAGAATAGCAGCCCCTGTGTATATTACAGAGAATAGCAGCCCCTGAGTATATTATAGAGAATAGCAGCCCCTGTGTATATTACAGAGAATAGCAGTCCCTGTGTATATTATAGAGAATAGCAGCCCCTGAGTATATTATAGAGAATAGCAGCCCTGTGTATATTATAGAGGGTAGCAGACCATGTGTATATTGTATAGAATAGAAGCCCCTGTGTATATTACAGAGAATTGCAGCCCCTGTGTATATTATAGAGAATAGCAGCCCTGTGTATATTATAGAGAATAGCAGCCCCTGTGTATATTACAGAGAATATCAGCCGCTATGTATGTTATAGAGAATAGCAGCCCCTGTGTAAATTATAGAGAATAGCAGGCCCTGTGTATATTACAGAGAATATCATTCTCTGTGTATATTGTATAGAATAGCAGCCCCTGTGTATTTTACAGAGAAAATCATTCCCTCTGTATATTGTAGAGAATAGCAGCCCCTGTGTATTTTATAGAGAATAGCAGCCCCTTTGTATATTAAAGAGATTAGCAGTCCCTGTGTATATTACAGAGAATAGCAGCCCCTCAGTATATTATATTGAATAGCAACCCTGTGTATATTACAGAGAATAGCAGCCCCTCAGTATATTATATTGAATAGCAACCCTGTGTATATTACAGAGAATAGCAGTCCCTGTGTATATTATAGAGAATAACAGCCCCTGTATATATTATATAGAATAGGAGCCCTGTGTATATTACAAAGAATTGCAGTCCCTGTGTACATTATATAGAATAGCAGCCCCTGTGTATATTACAGAGAATTGCAGCCCCTGTGTATATTATATAGATTAGCAGCCCCTGAGTATATTATATCGAATAGTAGCCCCTGTTTATATTACAGAGAATAGCAGCCCCTGTGTATATTATATAGAACAGCAGCCCCTGTGTATATTATATAGAATAGCAGCCCCTGTGTATATTACCGAGAATAGTAGCCCCTGTGTATATTATATAGAATAGCAGCCCCGGTGTATATTGCAGAGAATAGCATCCCCTTTGTACATTATATAGAATAGCAGCCACTGAGTATATTATATGGAATAGCAGCCCCTGTGCATATTATAGAGAGTAGCAGCCCTGTGTATATTATATAGAATAGCAGTCCCTGTGTATATTATACAGAATAGCAGTCCCTGTGTATATTATAGAGAATTGCAGCCCTGTGTATATTATACAGAATAGCAGTCACTATATATATTATATAGAATTGCAGCCCTGTGTATATTATAGACAATCGCAACCCAGTGTATATTATAGAGAATAACAGCCCCTGTGTATATTATAGAGAATAACAGCCCCTTTGTATATTATATAGAATAACAGCCCCTGTGTATATTGCAGAGAATAGCAGCGCCTCTGTATATTATAGAGAATAGCAGCCCCTGTGTATATTATAGAGAATAGCAGCCCCTGTGTATATTATAGAGAATCGCAGCCCGGTGTATGTTATAGATAATAGCAGTCCCTGTGTATATTATATAGAATAGCAGTCCCTGTTTATATTATAAAGAATAGCAGCCCCTGTGCATATTATACAGAATAGCAGCCCCTGTGAATATCACAGAGAATATCATTCCCTGTGTATATTATAGAGAATAGCAGCCCCTGTGTATGTTATAGAGAATAGAAGCCCCTGTGTATGTTGTAGAGAATAGCAGCCCATGTGTATATTCTAGAGAATAGCAGTCCCTGTGTATATTATATAGAATAGCAGTCCCTGTGTATATTATAGAGAATAGCAGTCCCTTTATATATTATATAGAATAGCAGCCCCTGTGTATATTACAGAGAATAGCAGCCCCTGAGTATATTATAGAGAATAGCAGCCCTGTGTATATAATAGAGGGTAGCAGACCATGTGTATATTGTATAGAATAGAAGCCCCTGTGTATATTACAGAGAATAGCAGCCCCTGTGTATATTATAGAGAATAGCAGCCCTGTGTATATTATAGAGAATAGCAGCCCCTGTGTATATTATAGAGAATAGCAGTCCCTTTATATATTATAGAGAATAGCAGCCCCTGTGTATATTACAGAGAATATCAGCCGCTATGTATGTTATAGAGAATAGCAGCCCCTGTGTAAATTATAGAGAATAGCAGGCCCTGTGTATATTACAGAGAATATCATTCTCTGTGTATATTGTATAGAATAGCTGCCCCTGTGTATTTTACAGAGAAAATCATTCCCTCTGTATATTGTAGAGAATAGCAGCCCCTGTGTATGTTATAGAGAATTGCAGCCCCTGTGTATATTATAGACAATAGCAGCCCCTGTGTATATTATAGAGAATCGCAGCCCGGTGTTTATTATAGGGAATAGCAGCCCCTGTGTATATTATAGAGATTAGCAGTCCCTGTGTATATTACAGAGAATAGCAGCTCCTGTGAATATTACAGAGAATAGCAGCCCCTCAGTATATTCTATTGAATTGCAGCCCTGTGTATATTATAGAGAATAGCATCCCCTGAGTATATTGTATAGAATAGCAGCCCCTGTGTATATTCCAGAGAATAGCAGCCACTGTGTATATTATATAGAATAGCAGCCCCTGTGTATATTATATAGAATTGCATCACCTGTGTATATTATAGAGAATAGCGTCTCCTGAGTATATTGTATAGAATAGCAGTCCCTGTGTATATTACAGAGAATAGCAGCCCCTGTGTATATTATATAGAATAGCAGCCCCTGAGTATATTATAGAGAATAGCAGCCCCTGTGCATATTATAGAGAATAACAGCCCCTGTGTATATTATAGAGTGTAGCAGCCGCGTGCATATTATAGAGAATAGCAGTCCCTGTGCATATTATAGAGAATAGCAGCCCCTGTGAATATTATAGAGAGTAGCAGCCCTGTGTATATTATAGAGAGTAGCAGCCCTGTGGATATTATAGAGAATAGCAGTCCCTGTGTATATTATAGAGAGTAGAAGCCCTGTGTATATTACAGAGAATAGCAGCCCCTTTGTATATTATAGAGAATAGCAGTCCCTCTGTATATTATAGAGAATAGCAACCCCTTTTGAGTATATTTTATACAATAGCAGCCCCTGTGTATATTACAGAGAATAGCAGCCCCTGTGTATATTTTAGAGAATAGCAGCACTGTGTATATTACAGAGAATAGCAGTCCCTGTGTATATTATAGAGAGTAGCAGCCCTGTGTATATTACAGAGAATATCATTCCCTGTGTATATTATAGAGAATAGCAGCCCCTGTGTATATTATAGAGAATAGCAGCCCCTGTGTATATTACAGAGAATAGCAGCCCCTGTGTATATTACAGAGAATAGCAGCCCCTGTGTATATTACAGAGAATAGCAGCCCCTGTGTATATTACAGAGAATAGCAGCCCCTGTGTATATTACAGAGAATAGCAGCCCCTGTGTATATTACAGAGAATAGCAGCCCCTGTGTATATTACAGAGAATAGCAGCCCCTGTGTATATTATAGAGAATAGCAGCCCCTGTGTATATTACAGAGAATAGCAGCCCCTGTGTATATTACAGAGAATAGCAGCCCCTGTGTATATAACAGAGAATAGCAGCCCCTGTGTATATTACAGAGAATAGCAGCCCCTGTGTATATTACAGAGAATAGCAGCCCCTGTGTATATAACAGAGAATAGCAGCCCCTGTGTATATTACAGAGAATAGCAGCCCCTGTGTATATAACAGAGAATAGCAGCCCCTGTGTATATTACAGAGAATAGCAGCCCCTGTGTATATTACAGAGAATAGCAGCCCCTGTGTATATTACAGAGAATAGCAGCCCCTGAGTATATTATAGAGAATAGCAGCCCTGTGTATATTATAGAGGGTAGCAGACCATGTGTATATTGTATAGAATAGAAGCCCCTGTGTATATTACAGAGAATAGCAGCCCCTGTGCATATTATAGAGAATAACAGCCCCTGTGTATGTTATAGAGAGTAGCAGCCGCGTGCATATTATAGAGAATAGCAGTCCCTGTGCATATTATAGAGAATAGCAGCCCCTGTGAATATTATAGAGAGTAGCAGCCCTGTGTATATTATAGAGAGTAGCAGCCCTGTGGATATTATAGAGAATAGCAGTCCCTGTGTATATTATAGAGAGTAGAAGCCCTGTGTATATTACAGAGAATAGCAGCCCCTTTGTATATTATAGAGAATAGCAGTCCCTCTGTATATTATAGAGAATAGCAACCCCTTTTGAGTATATTTTATACAATAGCAGCCCCTGTGTATATTACAGAGAATAGCAGCCCCTGTGTATATTTTAGAGTGTAGCAGCACTGTGTATATTACAGAGAATAGCAGTCCCTGTGTATATTATAGAGAGTAGCAGCCCTGTGTATATTACAGAGAATATCATTCCCTGTGTATATTATAGAGAATAGCAGCCCCTGTGTATATTATAGAGAATAGCAGCCCCTGTGTATATTACAGAGAATGGCAGCCCCTGGTTATATTACAAAGAATAGCAGCCCCTGTGCATATTACAGATAATATCAGCCCCTGTGTTTATTATAGAGAATCGCAGCCCGGTGTATGTTATAGTGAATAGCAGCCACTGTGTATATTATAGAGAATAGCAGAACCTGCTTATATTATAGAGAATAGCAGCCCCTTGGCATATTATATAGAATAGCAGCCCCTGTGAATATTATAGAGAATAACAGCCCCAGTGTATATTATAGAGAATAGCAGCCCCTGTGTATATTATAGAGCATAGCAGCCCTGTGTATATTATAGAGAATAGCAGCCCCTGTGTATATTATAGAGAATAGCAGCCCCTGTGTATATTATAGAGAATAGCAGCCCCTGTGTATATTATAGAGAATCGCAGCCTGGTATATGTTATAGTGAATAGCAGCCACTGTGTATATTATAGAGAATAGCAGTCCCTGCTTATATTATAGAGAATAGCAGCCCCTTTTCCTATTATATAGAATAGCAGCCCTTGTGAATATTACAGAGAATATCATACCCTTTGTATATTGTAGAGAATAGCAGCCCCTGTGTATATTATAGAGAATAGCAGCCCCTGTGTATATTATAGAGAATAGCAGCCCCTGTGTATATTATAGAGAATAGCAGTCCTGTGTATATTGCAGAGAATAGCAGCCCCTTTGTATATTGTAGAGAATCGCAGCCCGGTGTATATTAATGGGAATAGCAGCCACTCGGTATATTAGAGAGAATAGCAGACCCTTCTTATATTATAGAATATAGCAGCCCCTTTGCATAATATATAAAATAGCAGCCCCTGTGAATATTACAGAGAATATCATACCCTATGTATCTTACAGAGATTAGCAGCCCCTGTTAATATTATACAGAATAGCAACCCCTGTGTATATCACAGAGAATATCATTCACAGTTTTTATTATAGAGATTGGCAGCCCCTGCGTAAATTATAGAGAAGAGCAGGCCCTGTGTATATTACAGAGAATATCATTCCCTGTGTATATAACATAGAATAGCAGCTCCTGTGTATGTTATAGAGAATAGCAGCCCCTGTGTATATTACAGAGAATATCTTTCACTCTGTATATTATAGAGAATAGCAGCCCCTGTGTATATTATAGAGAATAGCAGCCCCTGGGTATATTATAGAGAATAGCAGCCCCTGTGTATATTATAGCGAATAGCAGCCCCTGTGTATATTACAGAGTATATCATTCCCTCTGTAATTATAGAGAATAGCTGACCATGTGTACGTTATAGAGAATTGCAGTCCCTGTTTATATTATATAGAATAGCAGTCCCTGTTTATATTATAGAGAATAGCAGACCCTGTGTATATTATATAGAATAGCAGCCCCTGTGAATATCAAAGAGAATATCATTCCCTGTGTTTATTATAGAGAATAGCAGCCCCTGTGCAAATTATACAGATTAGCAGGCCCTGTGTTTATTACAGAGAATATCATTCCCTGTGTATATTGTAGAGAGTAGCAGCCCTGTGTATATTATATAGAATTGCAGCTCCTGTGTATATTATAGAGAATTGCAGCCCCTGTGTATATTACAGAGTATATAATTCCCTCTGTGTATTATAGAGAAAAGCCTACCATGTGTACGTTATAGATAATAGCAGTCCCTGTGTATATTATATAGAATAGCAGTCCCTGTTGATATTATACAGAATAGCAGTCCCTGTTTATATTATAGAGAATAGCAGCCCCTGTGTATATTATATAGAATAGCAGCCCCTGTGAATATCACAGAGAATATCATTCCCTGTGTTTATTAAAGAGAATAGCAGCCCCTGTGCAAATTATACAGATTAGCAGGCCCTGTGTTTATTACAGAGAATATCATTCCCTGTGTATACTGTACAGAGTAGCAGCCCTGTGTATATTATATAGAATAGCAGCTCCTGTGTATATTAGAGAGAATTGCAGCCCCTGTGTATATTACAGAGTATATCATTCCCTCTGTAATTATAGAGAATAGCTGACCATGTGTACGTTATAGATAATAGCAGTCCCTGTGTATATTATATAGAATAGCAGTCCCTGTTTATATTATAAAGAATAGCAGCCCCTGTGCATATTATATAGAATAGCAGCCCCTGTGAATATCAAAGAGAATATCATTCCCTGTGTTTATTATAGAGAATAGCAGCCCCTGTGTATGTTATAGAGAATAGAAGCCCCTGTGTATGTTGTACAGAATAGCAGCCCATGTGTATATTCTAGAGAATAGCACTCCCTGTGTATATTATATAGAATAGCAGTCCCTATGTATATTATGTAGAATAGCAGTCCCTGTGTATATTATAGAGAATAGCAGTCCCTTTATATATTATATAGAATAGCAGCCCCTGTGTATATTACAGAGAATAGCAGCCCCTGAGTATATTATAGAGAATAGCAGCCCTGTGTATATTATAGAGGGTAGCAGACCATGTGTATATTGTATAGAATAGAAGCCCCTGTGTATATTACAGAGAATAGCAGCCCATGTGTATATTATAGAGAATAGCAGCCCTGTGTATATTATAGAGAATAGCAGCCCCTGTGTATATTACAGAGAATATCAGCCGCTATGTATGTTATAGAGAATAGCAGCCCCTGTGTAAATTATAGAGAATAGCAGGCCCTGTGTATATTAAAGAGAATATCATTCTCTGTGTATATTGTAGAGAATAGCAGCCCCTGTATATTTTATAGAGAATAGCAGCCCCGGGTATATTATAGAGATTAGCAGTCCCTGTGTATATTACAGAGAATAGCAGCCCCTGAGTATATTATATTGAATAGCAACCCTGTGTATATTACAGAGAATAGCAGTCCCTGTGTATATTATAGAGAATAGCAGCCCCTGTATATATTATATAGAATAGGAGCCCTGTGTATATTACAAAGAATAACAGTCCCTGTGTACATTATATAGAATAGCAGCCCCTGTGTATATTACAGAGAATTGCAGCCCCTGAGTATATTATATAGAATAGCAGCCCCTGAGTATATTATATAGAATAGTAGCCCCTGTTTATATTACAGAGAATAGCAGTCCCTGTGTATATTATATAGAACAGCAGCCCCTGTGTATATTATATAGAATAGCAGTCCATGTGTATATTACCGAGAATAGTAGCCCCTGTGTATATCATATAGAATAGCAGCCCCGGTGTATATTGCAGAGAATAGCATCCCCTTTGTACATTATATAGAATAGCAGCCACTGAGTATATTATATAGAATAGCAGTCCCTGTGTATATTATACAGAATAGCAGTCCCTGTGTATATTATAGAGAATTGCAGCCCTGTGTATATTATACAGAATAGCAGTCACTATATATATTATATAGAATTGCAGCCCTGTGTATATTATAGACAATCGCAACCCAGTGTATATTATAGAGAATAACAGCCCCTGTGTATATTATAGAGAATAACAGCCCCTTTGTATATTATATAGAATAACAGTCCCTGTGTATATTGCAGAGAATAGCAGCGCCTCTGTATATTATAGAGAATAGTTGCCCCTGTGTATATTATAGAGAATAGCAGCCCCTGTGTATATTATAGAGAATCGCAGCCCGGTGTATGTTATAGTGAATAGCAGCCACTGTGTATATTATAGAGAATAGCAGAACCTGCTTATATTATAGAGAATAGCAGCCCCTTGGCATATTATATAGAATAGCAGCCCCTGTGAATAGTATAGAGAATAACAGCCCCAGTGTATATTATAGAGAATAGCAGCCCCTGTGTATATTATAGAGAATAGCAGCCCCTGTGTATATTATAGAGAATAGCAGCCCATGTGTATATTATAGAGAATCGCAGCCTGGTATATGTTATAGTGAATAGCAGCCACTGTGTATATTATAGAGAATAGCAGTCCCTGCTTATATTATAGAGAATAGCAGCCGCTTTGCCTATTATATAGAGTAGCAGACCCTGTGAATATTACAGAGAATATCATACCCTGTGTATATTGTAGAGAATAGCAGACCATGTGTATATTATAGAGAATAGCAGCCCCTGTGTACATTATAGAGAATAGCAGACCCCTGTGTATATTATAGAGAATAGCAGTCCTGTGTATATTGCAGAGAATAGCAGCCCCTTTGTATATTGTAGAGAATCACAGCCCGGTGTATATTAATGGGAATAGCAGCCACTCTGTATATTAGAGAGAATAGCAGACCCTTCTTATATTATAGAGAATAGCAACCCCTTTGCATAATATATAAAATAGCAGCCCCTGTGAATATTACAGAGAATATCATACCCTATGTATCTTACAGAGATTAGCAGCCCCTGTTAATATTATACAGAATAGCAGCCCCTGTGTATATCACAGAGAATATCATTCACAGTTTTTATTATAGAGATTGGCAGCCCCTGCGTAAATTATAGAGAAGAGCAGGCCCTGTGTATATTACAGAGAATATCATTCCCTGTGTATATAACATAGAATAGCAGCTCCTGTGTATGTTATAGAGAATAGCAGCCCCTGTGTATATTACAGAGAATATCTTTCACTCTGTATATTATAGAGAATAGCAGCCACTGTGTATATTATAGAGAATAGCAGCCCCTGGGTATATTATAGAGAATAGCAGCCCCTGTGTATATTATAGCGAATAGCAGCCCCTGTGTATATTACAGAGTATAACATTCCCTCTGTAATTATAGAGAATAGCTGACCATGTGTACGTTATAGAGAATAGCAGTCCCTGTTTATATTATATAGAATAGCAGCCCCTGTGAATATCAAAGAGAATATCATTTCCTGTGTTTATTATAGAGAATAGCAGCCCCTGTGCAAATTATACAGATTAGCAGGCCCTGTGTTTATTACAGAGAATATCATTCCCTGTGTATATTGTAGAGAGAAGCAGCCCTGTGTATATTATATAGAATAGCAGCTCCTGTGTATATTATAGAGAAATGCAGCCCCTGTGTATATTACAGAGTATATAATTCCCTCTGTGTATTATAGAGAAAAGCTGACCATGTGTACGTTATAGATAATAGCAGTCCCTGTGTATATTATAGAGAATAGCATTCCCTGTGTATATTATAGAGAATAGCAGCCCCTGTGTATGTTATATAGAATAGCAGTTCCGGTGTATATTATAGACAATAGCAGCCCCTGTGTATATTATAGAGAGTAGCAGCCCTGTGGATATTATAGAGAATAGCAGTCCCTGTGTATATTACAGACAATAGCAGCCCCTATGTATATTATAGAGAGTAGCAGCCCTGTGGATATTATAGAGAATAGCAGTCCTTGTGTATAATATAGAGAATAGCAGCCCCTGTGTATTTTATAGAGAGTAGCAGCCCTGTGTATATTATAGAGAATATCAGTCCCAGTGTATATTATAGAGAATATCAGTCCCTCTGTATATTAAAGAGAATAGCAGCCCTGTGCATATTATAGAGAATAGCAGCCACTGTGTATATTATGGAGAATAGCAGCCCCTGTGTATATTTTATAGAATAGCAGCCCCTGTGTACATTATAGAGAGTAGCAGCCCTGTGTATATTATATAGAATAGAAGCCCCTGAGTATATTACAGAGAATAGAAGCTCCTGTCTATATTATACAGAATAGCAGCCCCTGTGTATAGTATAGAGTGTAGCAGCCTTGTGTATATTATAGAGAATAGCAGTAACTGTGTAAATTATAGAAAGTAGCAGCCCCTGTGTATATTTTAGAGAATGGCAGCCCCTGTGTATATTATAGAGAGTAGCAGCCCTGTGTTTTTTATAGAGAAAAGCAGTCCCTGTGTATATAACAGAGAATAGCAGCCCCTGTGATTATTATAGAGAATAGCAGCCCCTGTGTATATTACAGAGAATAGCAGCCCCTGTGTATATACAGAGAATAGCAGCCCCTGTGTATATAACAGAGAATAGCAGCCCCTGTGTATATTACAGAGAATAGCAGCCCCTGTGTATATAACAGAGAATAGCAGCCCCTGTGTATATAACAGAGAATAGCAGCCCCTGTGTATATAACAGAGAATAGCAGCCCCTGTGTATATAACAGAGAATAGCAGCCCCTGTGTATATAACAGAGAATAGCAGCCCCTGTGTATATAACAGAGAATAGCAGCCCCTGTGTATATAACAGAGAATAGCAGCCCCTGTGTATATAACAGAGAATAGCAGCCCCTGTGTATATTACAGAGAATAGCAGCCCCTGTGTATATAACAGAGAATAGCAGCCCCTGTGTATATAACAGAGAATAGCAGCCCCTGTGTATATAACAGAGAATAGCAGCCCCTGTGTATATAACAGAGAATAGCAGCCCCTGTGTATATAACAGAGAATAGCAGCCCCTGTGTATATAACAGAGAATAGCAGCCCCTGTGTATATTACAGAGAATAGCAGCCCCTGTGTATATAACAGAGAATAGCAGCCCCTGTGTATATATAGAGAATAGCAGCCCCTGTGTATATAACAGAGAATAGCAGCCCCTGTGTATATAACAGAGAATAGCAGCCCCTGTGTATATTACAGAGAATAGCAGCCCCTGTGTATATAACAGAGAATAGCAGCCCCTGTGTATATTACAGAGAATAGCAGCCCCTGTGTATATAACAGAGAATAGCAGCCCTGTGTATATTACAGAGAATAGCAGCCCCTGTGTATATAATAGAGAATAGCAGCCCCTGTGTATATAACAGAGAATAGCAGCCCCTGTGTATATAACAGAGAATAGCAGCCCCTGTGTATATAACAGAGAATAGCAGCCCCTGTGTATATTACAGAGAATAGCAGCCCCTGTGTATATTATAGAGAATATCAGTCCCAGTGTATATTATAGAGAATATCAGTCCCTCTGTATATTAAAGAGAATAGCAGCCCTGTGCATATTATAGAGAATAGCAGCCACTGTGTATATTATGGAGAATAGCAGCCCCTGTGTATATTTTATAGAATAGCAGCCCCTGTGTACATTATAGAGAGTAGCAGCCCTGTGTATATTATATAGAATAGAAGCCCCTGAGTATATTACAGAGAATAGAAGCTCCTGTCTATATTATACAGAATAGCAGCCCCTGTGTATAGTATAGAGTGTAGCAGCCTTGTGTATATTATAGAGAATAGCAGTAACTGTGTAAATTATAGAAAGTAGCAGCCCCTGTGTATATTTTAGAGAATGGCAGCCCCTGTGTATATTATAGAGAGTAGCAGCCCTGTGTTTTTTATAGAGAAAAGCAGTCCCTGTGTATATTATAGAGAATAGCAGCCCCTGTGTATATTATTGAGAGTAGCAGCCCTGTGGATATTATAGAGAATAGCAGTCTCTGTGTATATCATAGAGAATAGCAGCCCCTGTGTATATTATAGAGATTAGAAGCCCCTGTGTATATTATAGAGTAGCAGCCCTGAGTATATTATAGAGAATAGCATCCCTGTCTATATTATAGAGAATAGCATCCATGTGTATATTATAGAGAATAGTAGCCACTGTGTATATTATGGAGATTTGCAGCCCCTGTGTATATTATATAGATTAACACCCCTGTGTATATTATAGAGAATAGCAGTCTCTGTGTATATTATATATAATAGCAGCCCCAGAGTATATTTTATAGAATAGCAGCACCTGTGTATATTACAGAGAATAGCAGCCCCTGTGTATATTATAGAGAATAGCAGCCCCTGTGTATATTATAGAGAGTCGCAGCCCTGTGCATATTATATAGAATAGAAGCCCCTGTGTATATTACAGAGAATAGCAGCTCCTGTGTATATTATGGAGAATAGCATCCCCTGTGTATAGTATAGAGAGTAGCAGCCCCGTATATATTATAGAGAATAGCAGTCCCTGTGTAAATTATAGAGAATAGCAGCCCCTGTGTATATTTTAGAGAATGGCAGCCCCTGTGTATATTATAGACAGTAGCATCCCTGTGTATATTATACAGAATCGCAGCCCCTGTGTATATTATAGAGAATAGCAGCCCCTGTGTATATTATAGAGAGTAGCAGCCCTGTGCATATTATAGAGAATAGCAGTCCCTGTGTATATTATAGAGAATAGCAGACCCTCTGTATTTTATGGAGAGTAGCAGCCCTTTGTATATTATAGAGAATATCAGTCCGTGTGTATATTATAGAGAGTAGCAGCCCTGTGTATATTGCAGAGAATATCATTCCCTGTGTATATTATAGAGAATAGCAGCCCCTGTGTATATTATAGAGAGTAGCAGTCCTTTGTATATTATAGAGAATATCAGTCCCTATGTATATTCTATAGAATAGAAGCCCCTGTGTATATATACAGAGAATAGCAGCCCCGGTGTATACTTTAGAGAATAGCAGACCCACTGTATATTATAGAGAATAACAGCCCCTGTGTATATTATAGAGAATAGCAGCCCCTGTGTATATAACAGAGAATAGCAGCCCCTGTGTATATTACAGAGAATAGCAGCCCCTGTGTATATTACAGAGAATAGCAGCCCCTGTGTATATTACAGAGAATAGCAGCCCCTGTGTATATAACAGAGAATAGCAGCCCCTGTGTATATAACAGAGAATAGCAGCCCCTGTGTATATTACAGAGAATAGCAGCCCCTGTGTATATAACAGAGAATAGCAGCCCCTGTGTATATTACAGAGAATAGCAGCCCCTGTGTATATAACAGAGAATAGCAGCCCCTGTGTATATTACAGAGAATAGCAGCCCCTGTGTATATTACAGAGAATTGTAGCCCCTGTGTATATGACAGAGAATAGCAGCCCCTGTGTATATTACAGAGAATAGCAGCCCCTGTGTATATTACAGAGAATAGCAGCCACTGTGTATATTATATAGAATAGCAGCCCCTGTGTATATTATAGAGAATAACAGCCCCTGTGTATATTATAGAGAATAGCAGTACCTGTGTATATTATATAGAATAGCAGCCCCTGAGTATATTTTATACAATAGCAGCCCCTGTGTATATTACAGAGAATAGCAGCCCCTGTGTATATTATAGAGAGTAGCAGCCGTGTGTATATTACAGAGAACATCATTTTCTGTGTATATTATAGAGAGTAGCAGCCCTGTGTATATTGCAGAGAATAGCAGTCCCTGTGTATATTATAGAGAATAGCATCCCTGTGTATATTATAGAAAATAGCAGCCATGTGTATATTATAGAGAATAGCAGCCACTGTGTATATTATGGCGAATTGCAGCCCCTGTGTATATTATATAGATTAACACCCCTGTGTATATTATAGAGAATAGCAGTCTCTGTGTATATTTTATATAATAGCAGCCCCAGAGTATATTTTATAGAATAGCAGCCCCTGTGTATATTACAGAGAATAGCAGCCCCTGCGTATATTATAGAGAGTCGCAGCCCTGTGTATATTATGTATAATAGAAGCCCCTGTGTATATTACAGAGAATAGCAGCTCCTGTGTATATTATAGAGAATAGCAGCCCCTGTGTATATTATAGAGAGTCGCAGCCCTGTGTATATTATATAGAATAGTAGCCCCTGTGTATATTACAGAGAATAGCAGCTCCTGTGTATATTATAGAGAATGGCATCCCCTGTGTATAGTATAGAGAGTAGCTCCCCCGTGTATATTATAGAGAATATCTGTCCCTGTGTAAATTATAGAGAATAGCAGCCCCTGTGTATATTTTAGAGAATGGCAGCCCCTGTGTATATTATAGACAGTAGCATCCCTGTGTATATTATAGAGAATAGCAGCCCCAGTGCATAATATATTGAATAGCAGCCTCTGTGTACATTATAGAGAGTAGCAGCCCTGTGTATATTATAGAGAATAGCAGTCCCTGTTAATATGATAGAGAATAGCAGCCCCTGTGTATATTATACAGACGCAGCCCCTGTGTATATTATAGAGAATAGCAGCCCCTGTGTATATTATAGAGTGTAGCAGCCCTGTGCATATTATAGAGAATAGCAGTCCCTGTGTATATTATAGAAAATTGCAGCCCCTGTGAATATTATAGAGAATAGCAGTTCTTTTGTATATTATAGAGAATAGCAGACCCTCTGTATTTTATGGAGAGTAGCAGCCCTGTGTATATTATAGAGAATATCAGTCCCTGTGTATATTATAGAGAATAGCAGTCCCTGTGTATATTATAGAGAGTAGAAGCCCTGTGCATATTACAGAGAATAGCAGCCCCTGTGTATATTATAGAGAATAGCAGACCCTCTGTATATTATAGAGAATAACAGCCCCTGTGTATAGTATAGAGAATAGCAGTCCCTGTGTATATTATATAGAATAGCAGCCCCTCAGTATATTCTATACAATAGCAGCCCCTGTGTATATTACAGAGAATAGCAGTCCCTGTGTATATTATAGAGAGTAGCAGCACCTGTCTATATTATAAAGCATAGCAGCTCATTTGTATATTAGAGTAGAAGCCCTGTGAATATTATAGAGAATAGCACCCCCTGTGTATATTATAGAGAATACCGGCCCTGTGCATATTATAGAGAGTAGCAGCCCCTGTGTATATTATAGAGAATAGCAGTCCCTGTCAAATTATAGAGAATAGCAGTCCCTGTGTATATTTTAGAGAATAGCACCCCCTGTGTATATTATAGAGAGTAGCAGCCCTGTGTATATTATAGAGAATAGCATTCCCTGTGTATATTATAGAGAATAGCAGCCCCTGTGTATATTATAGAGAATAGCAGTCCCTGTGTATATTATAGGCAATAGCAGCCCCTGTGTATATTATAGAGAATAGCAGCCCTGTGGATATTATAGGGAATAGCAGCCCCTGTGTATATTATAGAGAATAGCAGCCCCTGTGTATATTATAGAGAGTAGCAGCCCTGTGGATATTATAGCGAATAGCAGTCCCTGTGTATATTATAGAGAATAGCAGCCCCTGTGTATTTTATAGAGAGTAGCAGCCCCATGTATATTATAGAGATTAGCAGTCCCTGTTTATATTATAGTGAATAGCAGCCGCTGTGTATATTAGAAAGAGTAGCAGCCCTCTGTATATTATAGAGAATATCAGTCCCTGTGTACATTATAGAGAATAGCAGTCCCTGTGTATATTGTAGAGAATAGCAGCCCTGTGTATATTTTATAGAATAGCAGCCCCTTTGTATATTACAGAGAATAGCAGCTCCTGTGTATATTATACAGAATAGCAGCCCCTGTGTATATTATAGAGAGTAGCAGCCCTGTGTATATTATAGAGAATAGCAGCCCCTGTGTATATTATAGAGAATAGCATCCCCTGTGTATATTATAGAGAATAGCAGCCCCTGTGAATATTTTAGAGAGTAGCAGCCCCTGTGTATATTACAGAGAATAGCAGTCCCTGTGTATATAACAGAGAATAGCAGCCCCTGTGTATATTACAGAGAATAGCAGCCCCTGTGTATATAACAGAGAATAGCAGCCCCTGTGTATATTACAGAGAATAGCAGCCCCTGTGTATATAACAGAGAATAGCAGCCCCTGTGTATATAACAGAGAATAGCAGCCCCTGTGTATATTACAGAGAATAGCAGCCCCTGTGTATATAACAGAGAATAGCAGCCCCTGTGTATATTACAGAGAATAGCAGCCCCTGTGTATATAACAGAGAATAGCAGCCCCTGTGTATATTACAGAGAATAGCAGCCCCTGTGTATATAACAGAGAATAGCAGCCCCTGTGTATATAACAGAGAATAGCAGCCCCTGTGTATAGTATAGAGAATAGCAGCCCCTGTATATATACAGAGAATAGCAGCCCCTGTGTATATAACAGAGAATAGCAGCCCCTGTGTATATTACAGAGAATAGCAGCCCCTTTGTATATTACAGAGAATAGCAGCCCCTGTGTATATTATATAGAATAGCAGCCCCTGTGTATACTATATAGACAGCATCACCTGTGTATCTTACAGAGAATAGCAGCCCCTGTGTATATTACAGAGAATAGCAGCCCCTGTGTATATTAGAGAGAATTGCAGCCCTTGTGTATATTACAGAGAATAGCAGCCCCTGGGTATATTACAGAGAATAGCAGCCCTGTGTATATTATAGAGAATAGCTTCCCCTGAGTATATTGTATAGAATAGCAGCCCCTGTGTATATTACAGAGAATAGCAGCCACTGTGTATATTTTATAGAATAGCAGCCCCTGTGTATATTATATAGAATAGCAGCCCCTGTGTATATTATAGAGAATAGCATCCCCTGAGTATTTTGTATAGAATAGCAGTTCCTGTGTATATTTCAGAGAATAGCAGTCCCTGAGTATATTATAGAGAATAGCAGCCCCTGGGGAATATTATAGAGAGTTGCAGCCCTGTGTATATTATAGAGAGTAGCAGCCCTGTGGATATTATAGAGAATAGCAGGCCCTTTGTATATTGTAGAGAATAGCATCCCCTCTGTATTTTATGGAGAGTAGCATCCCTGTGTATATTATAGAGCATATCAGTCCTTGTGTATATTATAGAGAATAGCAGCCCCTGTGTATATTATAGAGAATAGCAGTCCCTGTGTATATTATAGAGAGTAGAAGCCTTGTGTATAGTTCAGAGAATTGCAGCCCCTGTGTATATTATAGAGAATAGCAGACCCTGTGTATATTATAGAGAATAACAGCCCCTGTGTATATTTTAGAGACTAGCAGTACCTGTGTATATTATATAGAATAGCAGCCCCTGAGTATATTTTATACAATAGCAGCACCTGTGTATATTTTAGTGTGTAGCAGCCCTGTGTACATTACAGAGAATAGCAGTCCCTGTGTATATTATAGAGAGTAGCAGCCCTGTGTATATTACAGAGAATATCATTCCCTGTGTATATTATAGAGAATGACAGCCCCTGTGTATATTTTATAGAATAGCAGCCCCTGTGTATATTACAGAGAAAAGCAGCCCCTGTGTATATTACAGAGAATGGCAGCCCCTTTGTATATTACAAAGAATAGCGGCCCCTGTGTATATTACAGAGAATAGCAGCCCCTGTGTATATTACAGAGAATAGCAGCCCCTGTGTATATTACAGAGAATAGAATCCCCTGTGTATATTTTAGAGAATGGCAGCCCCTGTGTACATTACAGAGAGTAGAAGCCCTGTGAATATTATAGAGAATAGCAGCCCCTGTGTATATTATAGAGAATACCGGCCCTGTGTATATTATAGAGAGTAGCAGCCCCTGTGTATATTATAGAGAATAGCAGTCCCTGTCAAATTATAGAGAATAGCAGTCCCTGTGTATATTTTAGAGAATAGCACCCCCTGTGTATATTATAGAGAGTAGCAGCCCTGTGTATATTATAGAGAATAGCATTCCCTGTGTATATTATAGAGAATAGCAGCCCCTGTGTATATTATAGAGAATAGCAGTCCCTGTGTATATTATAGGCAATAGCAGCCCCTGTGTATATTATACAGAATAGCAGCCCTGTGGATATTATAGAGAATAGCAGTCCCTGTGTATATCATAGAGAATAGCAGCCCCTGTGTATATTATAGAGAGTAGCAGCCCTGTGGATATTATAGCGAATAGCAGTCCCTGTGTATATTATAGAGAATAGCAGCCCCTGTGTATTTTATAGAGAGTAGCAGCCCCATGTATATTATAGAGAATAGCAGTCCCTGTTTATATTATAGTGAATAGCAGCCCCTGTGTATATTAGAGAGAGTAGCAGCCCTCTGTATATTATAGAGAATATCAGTCCCTGTGTACATTATAGAGAATAGCAGTCCCTGTGTATATTGTAGAGCATAGCAGCCCTGTGTATATTTTATAGAATAGCAGCCCCTTTGTATATTACAGAGAATAGCAGCTCCTGTGTATATTATACAGAATAGCAGCCCCTGTGTATATTATAGAGAGTAGCAGCCCTGTGTATATTATAGAGAATAGCAGCCCCTGTGTATATTATAGAGAATAGCAGCCCCTGTGAATATTTTAGAGAGTAGCAGCCCTGTGAATATTATAGAGATTAGCAGCCCTGTGGATATTATAGAGAATAGCAGTCTCTGTGTATATTATAGAGAATATCAGACCCTGTGTATATTATAGAGTGTAGCAGCCCTTTGTATATTATAGAGAATATCAGTCCCTGTGTATATTATATAGAATAGAAGCCCCTGTGTATATGACAGAGAATAGCAGCCCCTTTTTATATTATAGTGAATTGCAGAACCTGTGTATATTATAGAGTATAACAGCCCCTGTGTATATTATAGAGAATAGCAGCCCCTGTGTATATTACAGAGAATAGCAGCCCCTGTTTATATTTTCGAGTGTAGCAGCTCTGTGTATATTACAGAGAATAGCAGCCCCTGTTTATATTTTCGAGTGTAGCAGCTCTGTGTATATTACAGAGAATAGCAGTCCCTGAGTATATTATAGAGAGTAGCAGCCCTGCGTATATTACAGAGAATATCATTCCCTGTATATATTATACAGAAGAACAGCCCCTGTGTATATTATATAGAATAGCAGCCCCTTTGTATATTACAGAGAATAGCAGCCCCGGTGTATATTACAGAGAATAGCAGCCCCTGTGTATATTATATAGAATAGCAGCCCCTGTGTATACTATATAGACAGCATCACCTGTGTATCTTACAGAGAATAGCAGCCCCTGTGTATATTACAGAGAATAGCAGCCCCTGTGTATATTAGAGAGAATTGCAGCCCTTGTGTATATTACAGAGAATAGCAGCCCCTGGGTATATTACAGAGAATAGCAGCCCTGTGTATATTATAGAGAATAGCTTCCCCTGAGTATATTGTATAGAATAGCAGCCCCTGTGTATATTACAGAGAATAGCAGCCACTGTGTATATTATATAGAATAGCAGCCCCTGTGTATATTATAGAGAATAGCAGCCCCTGTGTATATTATACAGAAAGCAGCCCCTGAGTATTTTGTATAGAAATAGCAGTCCCTGTGTATATTACAGAGAATAGCAGTCCCTCAGTATATTACAGAGAATAGCAGCCCATGTGAATATATAGAGAGTTGCAGCCCCTGTGTATATAAAGAGAGTAGCAGCCCCTGTGGATATTACAGAGAATAGCAGCCCCTTGTATATTGTAGAGAATCGCAGTCCCCTGCTGTATTTATGGAGAGTAGCAGCCCTGTGTATATATAGAGCATATGCAAGTCCCTGTGTATATAACAGAGAATAGCAGCCCCTGTGTATATTACAGAGAATAGCAGCCCTGTGTATATATAGAGAGTAGCAGCCCTTGTGTATAGTACAGAGAATAGCAGCCCCTGTGTATAGTAATAGAGAATAGCAGACCCTGTGTATATTATAGAGAATAACAGCCCCTGTGTATATTTTAGAGACTAGCAGTACCTGTGTATATTATATAGAATAGCAGCCCCTGAGTATATTTTATACAATAGCAGCACCTGTGTATATTTTAGTGTGTAGCAGCCCTGTGTACATTACAGAGAATAGCAGTCCCTGTGTATATTATAGAGAGTAGCAGCCCTGTGTATATTACAGAGAATATCATTCCCTGTGTATATTATAGAGAATGACAGCCCCTGTGTATATTTTATAGAATAGCAGCCCCTGTGTATATTACAGAGAAAAGCAGCCCCTGTGTATATTACAGAGAATGGCAGCCCCTTTGTATATTACAAAGAATAGCGGCCCCTGTGTATATTACAGAGAATAGCAGCCCCTGTGTATATTACAGAGAATAGCAGCCCCTGTGTATATTACAGAGAATAGAATCCCCTGTGTATATTTTAGAGAATGGCAGCCCCTGTGTACATTACAGAGAGTAGAAGCCCTGTGAATATTATAGAGAATAGCAGCCCCTGTGTATATTATAGAGAATACCGGCCCTGTGTATATTATAGAGAGTAGCAGCCCCTGTGTATATTATAGAGAATAGCAGTCCCTGTCAAATTATAGAGAATAGCAGTCCCTGTGTATATTTTAGAGAATAGCACCCCCTGTGTATATTATAGAGAGTAGCAGCCCTGTGTATATTATAGAGAATAGCATTCCCTGTGTATATTATAGAGAATAGCAGCCCCTGTGTATATTATAGAGAATAGCAGTCCCTGTGTATATTATAGGCAATAGCAGCCCCTGTGTATATTATACAGAATAGCAGCCCTGTGGATATTATAGAGAATAGCAGTCCCTGTGTATATCATAGAGAATAGCAGCCCCTGTGTATATTATAGAGAGTAGCAGCCCTGTGGATATTATAGCGAATAGCAGTCCCTGTGTATATTATAGAGAATAGCAGCCCCTGTGTATTTTATAGAGAATTGCAGCCCCTCTGTATATTATAGAGAATAGCAGCCCCTGTGTATATTACAGAGAATAGCAGCCCCTGTGTATATTACAGAGAATAGCAGCCCCTGTGTATATTATAGAGAATAGCAGCCCCTGTGTATATAACAGAGAATAGCAGCCCCTGTGTATATTATAGAGAATAGCAGCCCCTGTGTATATTACAGAGAATAGCAGCCCCTGTGTATATTACAGAGAATAGCAGCCCCTGTGTATATAACAGAGAATAGCAGCCCCTGTGTATATTATAGAGAATAGCAGCCCCTGTGTATATAACAGAGAATAGCAGCCCCTGTGTATATTATAGAGAATAGCAGCCCCTGTGTATATAATAGAGAATAGCAGCCCCTGTGTATATAACAGAGAATAGCAGCCCCTGTGTATATATAGAGAATAGCAGCCCCTGTGTATATTAACAGAGAATAGCAGCCCCTGTGTATATTACAGAGAATAGCAGCCCCTGTGTATATTATAGAGAATAGCAGCCCCTGTGTATATTACAGAGAATAGCACCCCCTGTGTATATTATAGAGAGTAGCAGCCCTGTGTATATTACAGAGAATAGCATTCCCTGTGTATATTATAGAGAATAGCAGCCCCTGTGTATATTTTTCGAGAATAGCAGTCCCTGTGTATATTATAGGCAATTGCAGCCCCTGTGTATATTATAGAGAATAGCTGCCCCTGTGTATATTATACAGATTAGCAGCCCCTGTGAATATTTTAGTGAGTAGCAGCCCTGTGAATATTATAGAGATTAGCAGCCCTGTGGATATTATAGAGAATAGCAGTCTCTGTGTACATTATAGAGAATATCAGACCCTGTGTATATTATAGAGAGTAGCAGCCCTTTGTATATTATCGAGAATATCAGTCCCTGTGTATATTGTATAGAATAGCAGCCCCTGTGTATATTACAGAGAATAGCAGCCCCTGTGTATATTATAGAGAGTAGCAGCCCTGTGGATATTATAGCGAATAGCAGTCCCTGTGTATATTATAGAGAATAGAAGCCCCTGTTTATTTTATAGAGAGTAGCAGCCCTGTGTATATTATAGAGAATAGCAGTCCCTGTTTATATTATAGTGAATAGCAGCCCCTGTGTATATTATAGAGAGTAGCAGCCCTCTGTATATTATAGAGAATATCAGTCCCTGTGTACATTACAGAGAATAGCAGTCCCTGTGTATATTAAAGAGAATAGCAGCCTGAGTATATTATAGAGAATAGTAGCCACTGTGTATATTATGGAGAATAGCAGCCCCTGTGTAAATTTTATAGAATAACATCCCATGTGTATATTACAGAGAATAGCAGCACCTGTGTATATTATAGAGAGTAGCAGCCCTGTGTATATTATATAGAATAGAAGCCCCTGAGTATATTACAGAGAATAGCAGCTCCTGTGTATATTATAGAGAGTACCAGCTCTGTATATATTAAAGAGAATATCAATCCCTGTGTACATTATAGAGACTAGCAGTCCCTGTGTATATTATAGAGAATAGCAGCCACTGTGTATATTATGGAGAATAGCAGCCCCGGTGTATATTTTATAGAATAGCAGCCACTGTGTATATTATAGAGAATAGCAGCCCCTGTGTATATTATAGAGAATAGCAGCCCCTGTGTATATTATAGAGAGTAGCAGCCCTGTGTATATTATATAGAATAGAAGCCCCTGAGTATATTACAGAGAATAGCAGCTCCTGTGTATATTATACAGAATAGCAGCCCCTGTGTATAGTATAGAGTGTAGCAGCCCTGTGTATATTATAGAGAATAGCAGTCCCTGTGTATATTATATAGAATAGCAGCTCCTGAGTATATTTTATACAAAAGCAGCCCCTGTGTATATTACAGAGAATAGCAGCCCCTGTGTACATTATAGAGAATAGCAGCCCCTGAGTATATTATAGAGAGTAGCAGCCATGTGTATATTATAGAGAGTAGCAGCCCTGTGTATATTATAGCGAATAGCAGCCCCTGTGTATATTACAGAGAATAGCATCCCCTGTGTATATTATAGAGAGTAGCCGCCCTGTTTATATTATAGAGAATAGCAGTCCCTGTGTATATTATAGGGAATAGCAGCCCCTGTGTATATAACAGAGAATAGCAGCCCCTGTGTATATAACAGAGAATAGCAGCCCCAGTGTATATAACAGTAGAAAGCAGCCCCTGTGAATATTATAGAGAATAGCAGCCCCTGTGTATATAATAGAGAATAGCAGCCCCTGTGTTATATTATAGAGAATAGCAGCCCTGTGTATATAACAGAGAATAGCAGGCCACTGTGTATATAAAGAGAATAGCAGCCCTGTGTATATTATAGAGAATAGCAGCCCCTGTGTATATTACAGAGAATAGCAGCCCCTGTGTAAATTACAGAGAATAGCAGCCCCTGTGTATATAACAGAGAATAGCAAACCCTGTGAATTATCTGAGAATAGCACCCCCTGTGTATATTATAGAGAATAGCAGCCCCTGTGTATATTATAGAGAATAGCAGCCCCTGTGTATATTATAGAGAATAGAAGTCCCTGTTTATATTATAGAGAATAGCAGTCCATGTGTATATTTTAGAGAATAGCAGCCCTGTGGATATTATAGAGAATAGCAGTCCCTGTGTATATTATAGAGAATAGCAGCACCTGTGTATATTATAGAGAGTAGCAGCCCTGTGGATATTATAGCGAATAGCAGTCCCTGTGTATATTATAGAGAATAGCAGCCCCTGTGTATTTTATATAGAGTAGCAGCCCTGTGTATATTATAGAGAATAGCAGTCCCTGTTTATATTATAGTGAATAGCAGCCCCTGTGTATATTGTAGAGAGTAGCAGCCCTCTGTATATTATAGAGAATATCAGTCCCTGTGTACATTACAGAGAATCGCAGTCCCTGTGTATATTATAGAGAATAGCAGCCCTGTGTATATTATAGAGAATATTAGCCACTGTGTATATTATGGAGAATAGCAGCCCCTGTGTAAATTTTACAGAATAGCATCCCCTGTGTATATTACAGAGAATAGCAGCCCCTGTGTATATTACAGAGAATAGCAGCCCTGTGTATATTATAGAGAATAGCAGCCCCTGTGTATATTACAGAGAATAGCAGCCCCTGTGTATATTATAGAGAATAGCAGCCCCTGTGTATATTACAGAGAATAGCAGCCCCTGTGTATATTACAGAGAATAGCAGCCCCTGTGTATATTACAGAGAATAGCAGCCCCTGTGTATATTATAGAGAATAGCAGCCCCTGTGTATATTACAGAGAATAGCAGCCCCTGTGTATACTTTAGAGAATAGCAGCCCCTGTGTATATTGTAGAGAATAGCAGCCCCTGTGTATATTGCAGAGAATAGCAGTCCCTGTGTATGTTACAGAGAATAGCAGTCCCTGTGTATATTACAGAGAATAGAAGCCCCTGTGTATATACAGAGAATAGCAGCCCCTGTGTATATTACAGAGAATAGCATCCCCTGTGTATATTATAGAGAATAGCAGCCCCTGTTTATATTATAGAGAATAGCAGTCCCTGTGTATATTATAGGGAATAGCAGCCCCTGTGTATATTATAGAGAATAGCAGCCCCTGTGTATATTATAGAGATTAGCAGCCTCTGTGAATATTTTAGTGAGTAGCAGCCCTGTGAATATTATAGAGATTAGCAGCCCTGTGGATATTATAGAGAATATCAGTCTCTGAGTATATTATAGAGAATATCAGACCCTGTGTATATTATAGAGAGTAGCAGCCCTTTGTATATTATAGAGAATATCAGTCCTTGTGTATATTATATAGAATAGAAGCCCCTGTGTATATTACAGAGAATAGCAGCCCCTTTTTATATAATAGAGAATAGCAGACCCTGTGTATATTATATAGAATAACAGGCCCTGTGTATATTATAGAGAATAGCAGTCCCTGTGTATATTATATAGAATAGCAGTTCCTGTGTATATTATAGAGAGTAGCAGCCCTGTGTATATTACAGAGAATAGCAGCCCCTGTGTATATTTTAGAGTGTAGCAGCACTGTGTATATTACAGAGAATAGCAGTTCCTGTGTATATTATAGAGAGTAGCAGCCCTGTGTATATTACAGAGAATATCATTCCCCGTGTATATTATACAGAAGAGCAGCCCCTGTGTATATTATATAGAATAGCAGCCCCTTTGTATATTACAGAGAATAGCAGCCCCGGTGTATATTACAGAGAATAGCAGCCCCTTTGTATATTACAGAGAATAGCAGCCCATGTGTATATTACAAAGAATAGCAGCCCCTGTGCATATTACAGAGAATAGCAGCCCTGTGGATATTATAGAGAGTAGCAGCCCTGTGGATATTATAGAGAATAGCAGTCCCTGTGTATATTATAGAGAATATCAGCCCCTCTGTATTTTATAGAGAGTAGCAGCCCTGTGTATATTATAGAGAATAGCAGTCCCTGTGTATATTATAGAGAATAGCAGCCCTGTGTATATCATATAGAATAGCAGCCCCTGTGTATAATACAGAGAATATCATTCCCTGGGTATATTATAGAGAATAGCAGCCCCTGTGTATATTATAGAGAATAGCAGCCCCTGTGTATATTATAGAGAATAGCAGCCCCTGTGTATATTATAGAGAGTAGCAGCCCTGTGTAAATTATAGAAAATAGCAGCCCCTGTGTATATTATAGAGAATAACAGCACCTGTGAATATTACAGAGTATAACAGCCGCTATGTATATTATAGAGAATAGCAGCCCCTTTGTATATTATAGAGAATAGCAGCCCCTGTGTATGTTATAGAGAATAGCAGCCCATGTGTATATTATAGAGATTAGCAGTCCCTGCATATAGTATATAGAATAGCAGCCCCTGTGAATATTATAGAGAATATCATTCGCTATGTATATTATAGAGAATAGGGAACCATGT
Source organism: Carcharodon carcharias (assembly GCF_017639515.1). NCBI lineage: Eukaryota > Metazoa > Chordata > Chondrichthyes > Lamniformes > Lamnidae > Carcharodon > Carcharodon carcharias. The sequence goes on from NW_024470892.1 coordinate 730,828, forward strand.
GTATATTATAGAGAATAGCAGCCCTGTGTATATTATAGAGTAGCAGACCCTGTGTAAATTATAGAGAATAGCAGCCCTTGTGTATATTATAGATTATATTAGACCCTGTGTATATTATTGAGATTAACAGTCCCTGTGTATATTACAGAGAATAGCAATCCCTGTGTATATTATAGAGAATAGTAGCCCTGTTTATATTATATAGAATAGCAGCCCCTGTGTATAATACAGAGAATATCATTCCCTCGGTATATTATAGAGAACAGCAGCCCCTGTGTATATTATAGAGAATAGCAATCCCTGTGTGTATTATAGAGAATAGCAGCCCCTGTGTATATTATATAGAATAGCAGCCCCTGTGTATATTATAGAGAATAGCAGCCCCTGTGTATGTTATAGAGAATAGCAGCCCCTGTGTATATTATAGAGAATAGCAGCCCCTGTGTATATTATATAGAATAGCAGCCCCTGTGTATATTATAGAGAATAGCAGCCCCTGTGTATGTTATAGAGAATAGCAGTCCCTGTGTATATTATAGAGAATAGCAGCCCTGTGTATATCATATAGAATAGCAGCCCCTGTGTATAATACAGAGAATATCATTCCCTGGGTATATTATAGAGAATAGCAGCCCCTGTGTATATTATAGAGAATAGCAGCCCCTGTGTATATTATAGAGAATAGCAGCCCCTGTGTATATTATAGAGAGTAGCAGCCCTGTGTAAATTATAGAAAATAGCAGCCCCTGTGTATATTATAGAGAATAACAGCCCCTGTGTATATTACAGAGTATAACAGCCGCTATGTATATTATAGAGAATAGCAGCCCCTGTGGATATTATAGAGAATAGCAATCCCTGTGTGTATTATAGAGAATAGCAGCCCCTGTGTATATTATATAGAATAGCAGCCCCTGTGTATATTATAGAGAATAGCAGCCCCTGTGTATGTTATAGAGAATAGCAGCCCCTGTGTATATTATAGAGAATAGCAGCCCCTGTGTATGTTATAGAGAATAGCAGCCCCTGTGTATATTATAGAGAATAGCAGTCCCTGTGTATATTATAGAGAATAGCAGCCCTGTGTATATCATATAGAATAGCAGCCCCTGTGTATAATACAGAGAATATCATTCCCTGGGTATATTATAGAGAATAGCAGCCCCTGTGTATATTATAGAGAATAGCAGCCCCTGTGTATATTATAGAGAATAGCAGCCCCTGTGTATTTTATAGAGAGTAGCAGCCCTGTGTAAATTATAGAAAATAGCAGCCCCTGTGTATATTATAGAGAATAACAGCCCCTGTGTATATTACAGAGTATAACAGCCGCTATGTATATTATAGAGAATAGCAGCCCCTTTGTATATTATAGAGAATAGCAGGCCCTGTGTATATTACAGAGAATATCATTCCCTGTGTATATTATAGAGAGTAGCAGCCCTGTGTATATTATATAGAATAGCAGTCCCTGTGTATATTACAGAGAATATCATTCCCTGTCTATATTATATAGTATAGCAGCCCCTGTTAATATTATAGAGACTAGCAGCCCCTGTGTATATTACAGAGAATATCATTCACTGTGTATATTATAGAGAATAGCAGCCCCTGTGTATATTATAGAGAATAGCAGCCCCTGTGTATATTACAGAGAATATCAGCCGCTATGTATATTATAGAGAATAGCAGCCCCTGTGTATGTTATAGAGAATAGCAGCCCATGTGTATATTATAGAGATTAGCAGTCCCTGCATATAGTATATAGAATAGCAGCCCCTGTGAATATTATAGAGAATATCATTCCCTATGTATATTATAGAGAATAGCGGACCATGTGTATATTATTGAGAATAGCAGCCCCGTGTATATTATAGAGAATAGCAGACCATGTGTATATTATAGAGAATAGCAGCCCTGTGTATATTATAGAGTAGCAGACCCTGTGTAAAGTATAGAGAATAGCAGCCCTTGTGTATATTATAGATTATATTAGACCCTGTGTATATTATTGAGAATAACAGTCCCTGTGTATATTACAGAGGATAGCAGTCCCTGTGTATATTATAGAGAATAGTAGCCCTGTTTATATTATATAGAATAGCAGCCCCTGTGTATAATACAGAGAATATCATTCCCTGGGTATATTATAGAGAATAGCAGCCCCTGGGTATATTATAGAGAATAGCAATCCCTGTGTGTATTATAGAGAATAGCAGCCCCTGTGTATATTATATAGAATAGCAGCCCCTGTGTATATTATAGAGAATAGCAGTCCCTGTGTATATTATAGAGAATAGCAGCCCTGTGTATATCATATAGAATAGCAGCCCCTGTGTATAATACAGAGAATATCATTCCCTGGGTATATTATAGAGAATAGCAGCCCCTGTGTATATTATAGAGAATAGCAGCCCCTGTGTATATTATAGAGAATAGCAGCCCCTGTGTATTTTATAGAGAGTAGCAGCCCTGTGTAAATTATAGAAAATAGCAGCCCCTGTGTATATTATAGAGAATAACAGCCCCTGTGTATATTACAGAGTATAACAGCCGCTATGTATATTATAGAGAATAGCAGCCCCTTTGTATATTATAGAGAATAGCAGGCCCTGTGTATATTACAGAGAATATCATTCCCTGTGTATATTATAGAGAGTAGCAGCCCTGTGTATATTATATAGAATAGCAGTCCCTGTGTATATTACAGAGAATATCATTCCCTGTCTATATTATATAGTATAGCAGCCCCTGTTAATATTATAGAGACTAGCAGCCCCTGTGTATATTACAGAGAATATCATTCACTGTGTATATTATAGAGAATAGCAGCCCCTGTGTATATTATAGAGAATAGCAGCCCCTGTGTATATTACAGAGAATATCAGCCGCTATGTATATTATAGAGAATAGCAGCCCCTGTGTATGTTATAGAGAATAGCAGCCCATGTGTATATTATAGAGATTAGCAGCCCCTTTGCATATTATATAGAATAGCAGCCCCTGTGAATATTATAGAGAATATCATTCCCTGTGTATATTATAGAGAATAGCGGACCATGTGTATGTTACAGAGAATATCAGTCTCTGTGTATATTATATGGAAAAGCAGCCCCTGTGTATATAACAGAGAATAGCAGCCCCTGTGTATATAACAGAGAATAGCAGCCCTGTGTATATATAGAGAATAGCAGCCCCTGTGTATATAACAGAGAATAGCAGCCCCTGTGTATATTACAGAGAATAGCAGCCCTGTGTATATAACAGAGAATAGCAGCCCCTGTGTATATTACAGAGAATAGCAGCCCCTGTTTATATAATAGAGAATAGCAGCCCCTGTGTATATAATAGAGAATAGCAGCCCCTGTGTATATTATAGAGAATAGCAGCCCCTGTGTATATAAAGAGAATAGCAAGCCCCTGTGTATATTACAGAGAATAGCAGCCCCTGTGTATATTACAGAGAATAGCAGCCCCTGTGTATATAACAGAGAATAGCAGCCCCTGTGTATATTACAGAGAATAGCAGCCCCTGTGTATATTATAGAGAATAGCAGTCCCTGTGTATATTATAGAGAATAGCAGCCCTGTGTATATTATATAGAATAGCAGCCCCTGTGTATAATACAGGGAATATCATTCCCTGGGTATATTATAGAGAATAGCAGCCCCTGTGTATATTATAGAGAATAGCAGTCCATGTGTATATTATAGAGAATAGCAGCCCCTGTGTATATTATAGAGAATAGCAGGCCCTGTGTATATTATAGAGAATAGCATCCCCTGTGTATATTATAGAGAATAGCAGTCCCTGTGTATATTATAGAGAGTAGCAACCCTGTGTAAATTATAGAAAATAGCAGCCCCTGTGTATATTATAGAGAATAGCAGCCCCTGTGTATATTACAGAGTATATCAGCCGCTATGTATATTATAGAGAATAGCAGCCCCTTTGTATATTATAGAGAATAGCAGGCCCTGTGTATATTACAGAGAATATCATTCCCTGTGTATATTACAGAGAATATCATTCCCTGTGTATATTATAGAGAATAGCAGCCCCTGTGTATGTTATAGAGAATAGCAGCCCCTGTGTATATTATAGAGAATAGCAGTCCCTGTGTATATTACAGAGAATAGCAGCCCTTGTGTATATAACAGAATAGCCAGCCCTGTGTATATAACAGAGAATAGCAGCCCCTGTGTATATATAGAGAATAGCAGCCCCTGTGTATATTAAAGAGAACAGCAGCCCCTGTGCATATTACAGAGAATAGCAGCCGCTGTATATATTACTAGAGAATAGCAGCCCCTGTGTATATAACAGAGAATAGCAGCCCCTGTGTATATTACAGAGATAGCAGCCCCTGTGTATTAACAGAGAATAGCAGCCCCTGTGTATTTTATAGAGAATAGCAGCCCCTGTGTATATTACAGAGAATAGCAGCCTCTGTGTATATTACAGAGAATAGCAGCCTCTTTGTATATTACAGAGAGTATCAGCCCCGGTGTATATTATAGAGAATAGCAGCCCCTGTTTATATTATAGAGAATAACAGCCCCTGTGTATATTGTGGAGGATAGCAGTCACTGTGTATATTATAGAAAATAGCAGTCCCTGTGTATACTATAGAGAATGGTAGTCCCAGTGTATAGCGTAGAGACTAACAGCCCTGAGTACATTATCGAGAATAGTGGTCACTGTGTATATCACAGAAAATAGCAATCACTGCGTATATTATAGAGAATAGCAGTCCCTGTCTATATTAGAGAGAATAGCAGACCCTGTTTATGTTATAGAGAACAGCAGCCCCTGTGTGTATTATGGAGAATAGCAGTCCCTGTATATTTTATAGAGAGCAGCAGACCATGTGTATATTCTAGAGCGTAGCAGACCCTGTGTATATTATAGAGAATAGCAGCCCCTCATTATATTATAGAGAATAGCAGCCCCTGTGTATATTATAGCGAATAGCAGCCCTGTGTATATTATATAGAATAGCAGTCCCTGTGTATATTATAGAGAATAGCAGTCCTTGTGTATATTATGAGAATAGCAGTCCGTGTGTATATTATACAGAATAGCAGCCTCTGTGTAAGTTATAGAGAATAGCATCCCATGTGCATATTATAGAGATTAGCAGTCCCTGTATTTATTATAGAGAATAGCAGCCCCTATTAATATTACAGAGAATATCATTCCCTGTGAATATTACAGAGAAAATCATTCCCTGTGTATAGTATACAGAATAACAGCCCCTGTGTATATTATAGAGAATAACAGCCCTATGTATGTTATAGGGAATAGTAGACCCTGTTTGTATTACAGAAAATAGCAGTTCCTGTGTGTATTAGGGGGAATAGCAGCCCCTGTGCCTATTATAGAAAATAGCAGCCCCTGTGTATACTATCGAGAATAGCAGTCACTCTGTATATTATAGAGAATAGCAGTCCCTGTGTACATTGTAGAGCATAGCAGTCCCTGTTTATATTATAGAGAATAACAGCCCCTGTGTATATTATAGAGGACAGCAGTCACTGTGCATATTAGAGAAAATAGCAGTCCCTGTGTATACTATAGAGAATAGCAGTCCCAGCGTATAGTATAGTGACTAACAGCCCTGAGTATATTATCGAGAATAGCAGTCCCTGTGTATATTAGAGAGAATAACAGACCCTGTTTATGTTGTGGAGAATAGCAGTCACTGTGTGTATTATAGAGAATAGCAGCCCCTGTGTATATTATAGAGAATAGCAGTCCCTGTGTACATTGTAGAGCATAGCAGTCCCTGTTTATATTATAGAGAATAACAGCCCCTGTGTATATTATAGAGGACAGCAGTCACTGTGCATATTAGAGAAAATAGCAGTCCCTGTGTATATTATAGAGAATAGCAGCCCCTGTGTAAAATATGGAGAGTAGCAGACCCTGTGTATATTAAACGAGAATAGTAGCCTTGTGTATATTGTAGTGAGTAGCAGTCCCTGTGTATTTTATAGAGAATAACAGCCCTGCGTATATTATAGAGAAAGCAGTCCTGAGTATATTATAGAGAATAGCAGACCCCGTGTAAATTATAGAGAAGAGCACTCCCTGTATAAATTATAGAGAATAGCAGCCCCTCATTATCATATATAGAATAGCAGTCCCTGTATATATTATAGAGAATGGTAAAACCTGTGTATAACATAGAGAATAGCAGTCCCTGTGTATATTATAGAGAATAGGAGCCCCTGTGTATGTTACAGAGAATATCATTCCCTGTGTATAGTATAGAAAATAGCAGCCCCTGTGTATATTATAGAGAATAGCAGTCCCTGTGTATATTACAGAGTATAGCAGCCCTGTGTATATTATAGAGAATAGCAGCCCCTGTGTATATTACAGAGAATAGCAGCCCCTGTGTATATTATAGAGAATAGCAGACCATGTGTATATTATAGAGAATAACAATCCCTGTGTATAATATAGAGAATAGCAGTCCCTGTGTACAGTGTAGAGCATAGCAGTCCCTGTTTATATTATAGAGAATAACAGCACTGTGTATATTATACAGGATAGCAGGCCCTTTGTATATTACAGAAAATAGCAGGTACTGTGTATAATATAGAGAATAGCAGTCCGTGGCTATATTAGAGAGAAGAGCAGTCCTTGTTTATGTTATAGAGAACAGCAGTCCCTGTGTGTATTATAGAGAATAGCAGTCCCTGTGTATATTACAGAGAATATTATTCCCTGTGTATATTATAGACAATAGCAGCCACTGTGTATATTATAGAGAGCAGCAGTCCCTGTGTGTATTATAGACAACAGCAGTCCCTGTGTATATTATAGAGAATAGCAGCTCTGTGTGTATTATAGAGAGTAGCAGACCCTGTGTATATTATAGAGAGTAGCAGACCACGTGTATATTATAGAGAATAGCTGTCCCTGTGTATATTATAGAGAATAGCAGCTCTGTGTGTATTATAGAGAGTAGCAGACCCTGTGTATATTATAGAGAGTAGCAGACCGTGTGTATATTATAGAGAATAGCTGTCCCTGTGTATGTTATAGAGAATAGCAGCCCATGTGTATATTATAGAGAATAGCAGTCCCTGCATATAGTGTATAGAATAGCAGCCCCTGTGAATATTATAGAGAATATCATTCCCTATGTATATTATAGAGAATAGCAGACCATGTGTATATTATAGAGAATAGCAGCCCTGTGTATAATACAGAGAATATCATTCCCTGGGTATATTATAGAGAATAGCAGCCCCTGTGTATATTATAGAGAATAGCAGCCCCTGTGTTTATTATAGAGAATAGCAGCCCCTTTGTATATTATATAGAATAGCAGTCCTTGTGTATATTATAGAGAATAGCAGCCCCTGTGTATATTATAGAGAATAGCAGTCCCTGTGTGTATTATAGAGAATAGCAGCCCCTATGTATATTATAGAGAATAGCAGCCCCTGTGTGTATTATAGAGAATAGCAGCCCCTGTGTATATTACACAGTATAACAGCCGCTATGTATATTATAGAGAATAGCAGCCCCTGTGTATGTTATAGAGAATAGCAGCCCATGTGTATATTATAGAGAATAGCAGTCCCTGCATATAGTGTATAGAATAGCAGCCCCTGTGAATATTATAGAGAATATCATTCCCTATGTATATTATAGAGAATAGCAGACCATGTGTATATTAGAGGGAATTGCAGCCCCTGTGTGTATTATACTGAGTTGCAGTTCCTGTGTATATTATGAGAATAACAGTCCCTGTGCATATTATAGAGAATAACAGCCCCAGTGTATGTGATAGAGAATAACAGCCCTTTGTATGTTATAGGGAATAGTAGACCTTTTGTATATTACAGGAAATAGCAGTCCCTGTGTGTATTATGGAGAATAACAGCCCCTGTGTATATTATAGAAAATAGTAGCCCCTGTGTATATTATAGAGAATAGCAGTCGCTCTATATATTATAGAGAATAGCATTCCCTGTGTACATTGTAGAGCATAGCAGTCCATGTTTATATTATAGAGAATAACAGCCCCTGTGTATATTGTGGAGGATAGCAGTCACTGTGTATATTATAGAAAATAGCAGTCCCTGTGTATACTATAGAGAATAGTAGTCCCTGTCTATATTAGAGAGAATAGCAGACCCTGTTTATGTTATAGAGAACAGCAGCCCCTGTGTGTATTATGGAGAATAGCAGCTCTGTGTGTATTATAGAGAGTAGCAGACCCTGTGTATATTATAGAGAGTAGCAGACCACGTGTATATTATAGAGAATAGCTGTCCCTGTGTATATTATAGAGAATAGCAGCTCTGTGTGTATTATAGAGAGTAGCAGACCCTGTGTGTATTATAGAGAGTAGCAGACCGTGTGTATATTATAGAGAATAGCTGTCCCTGTGTATGTTATAGAGAATATCATTCCCTTTGTATATTATAGGCAAAAGCAGCCACTGTGTATATTATAGAGAATAGCAGCCCCATGTATATTATAGAGAATAGCAGACCATGTGTATATTATAGAGAATAGCAGCCCTGTGTATATTATAGAGTAGCAGACCCTGTGTAAATTATAGAGAATAGCAGCCCTTGTGTATATTATAGATTATAATAGACGCTGTGTATATTATAGAGAATAACATTCCCCGTGTATATTACAGAGAATAGCAATCCCTGTGTATATTATAGAGAATAGCAGCCCTGTGTATAATACAGAGAATATCATTCCCTGGGTATATTATAGAGAATAGCAGCCCCTGTGTATATTATAGAGAATAGCAGCCCCTGTGTGTATTATAGAGAATAGCAGCCCCTTTGTATATTATATAGAATAGCAGTCCTTGTGTATATTATAGAGAATAGCAGCCCCTGTGTATATCATAGAAAATAGCAGCCCCTGTGTATATTATAGAGAATAGCAGCTCCTGTGTATATTATAGAGAATAGCAGCCCCTATGTATATTATAGAGAATAGCAGCCCCTGTGTGTATTATAGAGAATAGCAGCCCCTGTGTATATTACACAGTATAACAGCCGCTATGTATATTATAGAGAATAGCAGCCCCTGTGTATGTTATAGAGAATAGCAGCCCATGTGTATATTATAGAGAATAGCAGTCCCTGCATATAGTGTATAGAATAGCAGCCCCTGTGAATATTATAGAGAATATCATTCCCTATGTATATTATAGAGAATAGCAGACCATGTGTATATCAGAGGGAATTGCAGCCCCTGTGTGTATTATACTGAGTTGCAGTTCCTGTGTATATTATGAGAATAACAGTCCCTGTGCATATTATAGAGAATAACAGCCCCAGTGTATGTGATAGAGAATAACAGCCCTATGTATGTTATAGGGAATAGTAGACCTTTTGTATATTACAGGAAATAGCAGTCCCTGTGTGTATTATGGAGAATAACAGCCCCTGTGTATATTATAGAAAATAGTAGCCCCTGTGTATATTATAGAGAATAGCAGTCGCTCTATATATTATAGAGAATAGCATTCCCTGTGTACATTGTAGAGCATAGCAGTCCATGTTTATATTATAGAGAATAACAGCCCCTGTGTATATTGTGGAGGATAGCAGTCACTGTGTATATTATAGAAAATAGCAGTCCCTGTGTATACTATAGAGAATAGTAGTCCCTGTCTATATTAGAGAGAATAGCAGACCCTGTTTATGTTATAGAGAACAGCAGCCCCTGTGTGTATTATGGAGAATAGCAGTCCCTGTATATTTTATAGAGAGCAGCAGACCATGTGTATATTCTAGAGCGTAGCAGACCCTGTGTATATTATAGAGAATAGCAGCCCCTCATTATATTATAGAGAATAGCAGCCCCTGTGTATATTATAGAGAATAGCAGCCCTGTGTATATTATATAGAATAGCAGTCCCTGTGTATATTATAGAGAATAGCAGTCCTTGTGTATATTATGAGAATAGCAGTCCGTGTGTATATTACACAGAATAGCAGCCTCTGTGTATGTTATAGAGAATAGCATCCCATGTGCATATTATAGAGATTAGCAGTCCCTGTATTTATTATATAGAATAGCAGCCCCTATTAATATTACAGAGAATATCATTCCCTGTGAATATTACAGAGAAAATCATTCCCTGTGTATATTATACAGAATAACAGCCCCTGTGTATATTATAGAGAATAACAGCCCTATGTATGTTATAGGGAATAGTAGACCCTGTTTGTATTACAGAAAATAGCAGTTCCTGTGTGTATTAGGGGGAATAGCAGCCCCTGTGCCTATTATAGAAAATAGCAGCCCCTGTGTATACTATCGAGAATAGCAGTCACTCTGTATATTATAGAGAATAGCAGTCCCTGTGTACATTGTAGAGCATAGCAGTCCCTGTTTATATTATAGAGAATAACAGCCCCTGTGTATATTATAGAGGACAGCAGTCACTGTGCATATTAGAGAAAATAGCAGTCCCTGTGTATACTATAGAGAATAGCAGTCCCAGCGTATAGTATAGTGACTAACAGCCCTGAGTATATTATCGAGAATAGCAGTCCCTGTGTATATTAGAGAGAATAACAGACCCTGTTTATGTTGTGGAGAATAGCAGTCACTGTGTGTATTATAGAGAATAGCAGCCCCTGTGTATATTATAGAGAATAGCAGCCCCTGTGTAAAATATGGAGAGTAGCAGACCCTGTGTATATTAAACGAGAATAGTAGCCTTGTGTATATTGTAGTTAGTAGCAGTCCCTGTGTATTTTATAGAGAATAACAGCCCTGCGTATATTATAGAGAAAGCAGTCCTGTGTATATTATAGAGAATAGCAGACCCCATGTAAATTATGGAGAAGAGCACTCCCTGTATAAATTATAGAGAATAGCAGCCCCTCATTATCATATATAGAATAGCAGTCCCTGTATATATTATAGAGAATGGTAAAACCTGTGTATAACATAGCGAATAGCAGTCCCTGTGTATATTATAGAGAATAGCAGTCCCTGTGTATATTATAGAGAATAGCAGTCCCTGTGTATATTACAGAGTATAGCAGCCCTCTGTATATTATAGAGAATAGGAGCCCCTGTGTATATTACGGAGAATAGCAGTCCCTGTGTATATTATACAGAATAGCAGCCCCTCTGTATATTACAGAGAATATCATTCCCTGTGTATAGTATAGAAAATAGCAGTCACTGTGTATATTATAGAGAATAGCAGTCCCGTGTATATTATAGGGAATAGCAGACCATGTGTATATTATAGAGAATAACAATCCCTGTGTATAATATAGAGAATAGCAGTCCCTGTGTACATTGTAGAGCATAGCAGTCCCTGTTTATATTAGAGAGAATAACAGCACTGTGTATATTATACAGGATAGCAGGCCCTTTGTATATTACAGAAAATAGCAGGTACTGTGTATAATATAGAGAATAGCAGTCCGTGGCTATATTAGAGAGAAGAGCAGTCCTTGTTTATGTTATAGAGAACAGCAGTCCCTGTGTGTATTATAGAGAATAGCAGTCCCTGTGTATATTACAGAGAATATTATTCCCTGTGTATATTATAGACAATAGCAGCCACTGTGTATATTATAGAGAGCAGCAGTCCCTGTGTGTATTATAGACAACAGCGGTCCCTGTGTATATTATAGAGAATAGCAGCTCTGTGTGTATTATAGAGAGTAGCAGACCCTGTGTATATTATAGAGAGTAGCAGACCACGTGTATATTATAGAGAATAGCTGTCCCTGTGTATATTATAGAGAATAGCAGCTCTGTGTGTATTATAGAGAGTAGCAGACCCTGTGTGTATTATAGAGAGTAGCAGACCGTGTGTATATTATAGAGAATAGCTGTCCCTGTGTATGTTATAGAGAATATCATTCCCTTTGTATATTATAGGCAAAAGCAGCCACTGTGTATATTATAGAGAATAGCAGCCCCATGTATATTATAGAGAATAGCAGACCATGTGTAAATTATAGAGAATAGCAGCCCTTGTGTATATTATAGATTATAATAGACCCTGTGTATATTATAGAGAATAACATTCCCCGTGTATATTACAGAGAATAGCAATCCCTGTGTATATTATAGAGAATAGCAGCCCTGTGTATAATACAGAGAATATCATTCCCTGGGTATATTATAGAGAATAGCAGCCCCGTTGTATATTATAGAGAATAGCAGCCCCTGTGTGTATTATAGAGAATAGCAGCCCCTGTGTATATTATAGAGATTAGCAGACCATGTGTATATTGTAGAGAATAACAATCCCTGTGTATATTATAGAGAATAGCACTGCCTGTGTACAGTGTAGAGCGTAGCAGTCCCTGTTTATATTATAGAGAATAACAGCACTGTGTATATTATACAGGATAGCAGGCCCTTTGTATATTACAGAAAATAGCAGGTACTGTGTATAATATAGAGAATAGCAGTCCGTGGCTATATTAGAGAGAACAGCAGTCCCTGTTTATGTTATAGAGAATAGCAGTCCCTGTGTATATTACAGAGTATATCATTCCCTGTGTATATTATAGACAATAGCAGCCACTGTGTATATTATAGAGAGCAGCAGTCCCTGTGTGTATTATAGACAACAGCAGTCCCTGTGTATATTATAGAGAATAGCAGCTCTGTGTGTATTATAGAGAGTAGCAGACCCTGTGTGTATTATAGAGAGTAGCAGACCGTGTGTATATTATAGAGAATAGCTGTCCCTGTGTATGTTATAGAGAATATCATTCCCTTTGTATATTATAGGCAAAAGCAGCCACTGTGTATATTATAGAGAATGGCAGCCCCGTGTATATTATAGAGTAGCAGACCCTGTGTAAATTATAGAGAATAGCAGCCCTTGTGTATATTATAGATTATAATAGACCCTGTGTATATTATAGAGAATAACAGTCCCTGTGTATATTACAGAGAATAGCAATCCCTGTGCATATTATAGAGAATAGCAGCCCTGTGTATATTATATAGAATAGCAGCCCCTGTGTATAATACATAGAATATCATTCCCTGGGTATATTATAGAGAATAGTAGCCCCTGTGTATATTATAGAGAATAGCAGCCCCTGTGTGTATTATAGAGAATAGCAGCCCCTGTGTATATTATATAGAATAGCAGTCCTTGTGTATATTATAGAGAATAGCAGCCCCTGTGTATATTATAGAGAATAGCAGCCCCTGTGTATATTATAGAGAATAGCAGTCCCTGTGTATATTATAGAGAATAGCAGCCCCTGTGTATATTATAGAGAATAGCAGTTCCTGTGTGTATTATAGAGAATAGCAGCCCCTTTGTATAGTATATAGAATATCAGCCCCTTTCTGTATTATAGAGAATAGCAGCCCCTGTGTATATTATAGAGAATAGCAGCCCCTGTGTATATTATAGAGAATAGCAGTCCCTGTGTATATTATAGAGAATAGCAGCCCCTGTGTATATTATAGAGAATAGCAGTCCCTGTGTGTATTATAGAGAATAGCAGCCCCTGTGTATATTATATAGAATAGCAGTCCTTGTTTATATTATATAGAATAGCAGCCCCTGTGTATATTTTAAAGAATAGCAGCCCCTGTGTATATTTTGAAGAATAACAGCCCCTGTGTATAGTATATAGAATAGCAGCCCCTGTGTGTATTATAGAGAATAGCAGCCGCTGTGTAAGTTATAGTGAATAAAGGCCCCTGTGCCTATTATGTGGAATAGCATGGTTGTGTGTGTTATAGAAAATACAAAGCTCTGTGTACATTGCAGGAAATAGCAGCCCCTGTGGATTTTATGGAGAATAGCAGCTCCTGTATATCTCATACAGATTTATTGCTTTGTGTTTAATATAGGGAAATGTCAGCTTCTGTATAAATCAGAGAGAATAGCAGTCCCTGTGTGTATTATAGAAAATAGCAGCAGCTGTATAATATAGAGAATAGCAGCACCTGTGTATATTATATAGAATAGCAGTCCCTGTGTATATTATAGAGAATAGCAGCCCCTGTGTATTTTATAGAGAATAGCAGTCCCTGTGTATTTTATAGAGAATGGCTGTCCCTGTGTATATTATAGGGAATAGCGGCCCCTGGGTATATTGCAGAAAATAACAACTCTGTGTATATTATAGAGAATAGCAGCCCCAGTATATTATAGAGAATATTAGCCGGTGTGTACAAAATAGAGAGTAGAAGCCCCTTTGTATATTATAGACAATAGCAGCCCCTGGGTATATTATAGAGAGTAGCAGCCCCTGTGTATATTATAGAGAATAGCAGCCCCTGTGTATATTATATAGAATAGCAGTCCTTGTGTATATTATAGAGAATAGCAGTCCCTGTGTATATTATAGAGAATAGCAGCCCCTGTGTATATTATAGAGAATAGCAGCCCCTGTGTATATTATAGAGAATAGCAGTCCCTGTGTATATTATAGAGAATAGCAGCCCATGTGTATATTATAGAGAATAGCAGACCATGTGTATATTGTAGAGAATAACAATCCCTGTGTATATTATAGAGAATAGCACTGCCTGTGTACAGTGTAGAGCATAGCAGTCCCTGTTTATATTATAGAGAATAACAGCACTGTGTATATTATACAGGATAGCAGACCCTTAGTATATTACAGAAAATAGCAGGTACTGTGTATAATATAGAGAATAGCTGTCCGTGGCTATATTAGAGAGAACAGCAGTCCCTGTTTATGTTATAGAGAATAGCAGTCCCTGTGTATATTACAGAGAATATCATTCCCTGTGTATATTATCGACAATAGCAGCCACTGTGTATATTATAGAGAGCAGCAGTCCCTGTGTGTATTATAGACAACAGCAGTCCCTGTGTATATTATAGAGAATAGCAGCTCTGTGTGTATTATAGAGAGTAGCAGACCCTGTGTATATTATAGAGAGTAGCAGACCGTGTGTATATTATAGAGAATAGCTGTCCCTGTGTATATTATAGAGAATAGCAGCTCTGTGTTTATTATAGAGAGTAGCAGACCCTGTGTGTATTATAGACAGTAGCAGACCGTGTGTATATTATAGAGAATAGCTGTCCCTGTGTATGTTATAGAGAATATCATTCCCTTTGTATATTATAGGCAAAAGCAGCCACTGTATATATTATAGAGAATAGCAGCCCCGTGTATATTATAGAGAATAGCAGACCATGTGTATATTATAGAGAATAGCAGCCCTGTGTATATTATAGAGTAGCAGACCCTGTGTAAATTATAGAGAATAGCAGCCCCTGTGTATATTATATAGAATAGCAGTCCTTGTGTATATTATAGAGAATAGCAGCCCCTGTGTATATTATAGAGAATAGCAGCCCCTGTGTATATTATAGAGAATAGCAGCCCCTGTGTATATTATAGAGAATAGCAGTCCCTGTGTATATTATAGAGAATAGCAGCTCTGTGTTTATTATAGAGAGTAGCAGACCCTGTGTGTATTATAGAGAGTAGCAGACCGTGTGTATATTATAGAGAATAGCTGTCCCTGTGTATGTTATAGAGAATATCATTCCCTTTGTATATTATAGGCAAAAGCAGCCACTGTGTATATTATAGAGAATAGCAGCCCCGTGTATATTATAGAGAATAACAGACCATGTGTATATTATAGAGAATAGCAGCCCTGTGTATATTATAGAGTAGCAGACCCTGTGTAAATTATAGAGAATAGCAGCCCTTGTGTATATTATAGATTATAATAGACCCTGTGTATATTATAGAGAATAACAGTCCCTGTGTATATTACAGAGAATAGCAATCCCTGTGCATATTATAGAGAATAGCAGCCCTGTGTATATTATATAGAATAGCAGCCCCTGTGTATAATACATAGAATATCATTCCCTGGGTATATTATAGAGAATAGTAGCCCCTGTTTATATTATGGAGAATAGCAGCCCCTGTGTGTATTATAGAGAATAGCAGCCCCTGTGTATATTATATAGAATAGCAGTCCTTGTGTATATTATAGAGAATAGCAGCCCCTGTGTATATTATAGAGAATAGCAGCCCCTGTGTATATTATAGGGAATAGCAGCCCCTGTGTATATTATAGAGAATATCATTCCCTGTGTATATTATAGAGAATAGCAGCCCCTGTGTATATTATAGAGAATATCATTCCCTGTGTATATTATAGAGAATAGCAGCCCCTGTGTATATTATAGAGAATATCATTCCCTGTGTATATTATAGAGAATAGCAGCTCCTGTGCATATTATAGGGAATAGCAGTCCCTGTGTATATTATAGAGAATATCATTCCCTGTGTATATTATAGAGAATAGCAGCCCCTGTGTATATTATAGAGAATATCATTCCCTGTGTATATTATAGAGAATAGCAGCCCCTGTGTATATTATAGAGAATATCATTCCCTGTGTATATTATAGAGAATAGCAGCCCCTGTGTATATTATAGAGAATATCATTCCCTGTGTATATTATAGAGAATAGCAGCCCCTGTGTATATTATAGAGAATAGCAGCTCCTGTGCATATTATAGAGAATAGCAGCCCCTGTGCATATTATAGAGAAAAGCAGCTCCTGTGCATATTATAGGGAATAGCAGTCCCTGTGTGTATTATAGAGAATAGCAGCCCCTGTGTATATTATAGAGAATAGCAGCTCCTGTGCATATTATAGGGAATAGCAGCTCCTGTGTATATTGTAGAGAATAGCAGTCCCTGTGTATATTGTAGAGAATAGCAGCCCTGTGTATATTATAGAGAATAGCAGCTCCTGTGCATATTATAGGGAATAGCAGCTCCTGTGTATATTATAGAGAATAGCAGTCCCAGTGTATATTATAGAGAATAGCAGCCCCAGTGTATATTATAGAGAATATCATTCCCTGTGCATATTATAGGGAATAGCAGCCCCTGTGAATATTATAGGGAATAGCAGTCCCTGTGTATATTATAGAGAATAGCAGTCCCTGTGTATATTATAGAGAATAGCAGCCCCTGTGTATATTATAGAGAATAGAAGCCCCTGTGAATATTATAGGGAATAGCAGCCCCTGAGTATATTATAGAGAATAGCAGCCCCTGTGTATATTATAGAGAATAGCAGCCCTGTGTATATTATACAGAATAGCAGTCCCTGTGTATATTATAGGGAATAGCAGCCCTGTGTATATTATAGAGAATAGCAGCCCCTGTGTATATTATAGAGAATAGCAGCCCTGTGTATATTATAGAGAATAGCAGCCCCTGTGTATATTATAGGGAATAGCAGCCCTGTGTATATTATAGAGAATAGCAGCCCTGTGTATATTATAGAGAATAGCAGCCCTGTGTATATTATAGAGAATAGCAGCCCCTGTGTATATTATAGGGAATAGCAGCTCCTGTGTATATTATAGGGAATAGCAGCCCCTGTGTATATTATAGGGAATAGCAGCCCCTGTGTATATCATAGAGAATAGCAGCCCCTGTGTATATTATAGGGAATAGCAGCCCCTGTGTATATTATAGGGAATAGCAGCCCCTGTGTATATTATAGGGAATAGCAGCCCGTGTGTATATTATAGAGAATAGCAGCCCCTGTGTATATTATAGAGAATAGCAGCCCCTGTGTATATTATAGGGAATAGCAGCCCCTGTGTATATTATAGGGAATAGCAGCCCCTGTGTATATTATAGGGAATAGCAGCTCCTGTGCATATTATAGGGAATAGCAGTCCCTGTGTATATTATAGGGAATAGCAGCCCCTGTGTATATTATAGGGAATAGCAGCCCCTGTGTATATTATAGGGAATAGCAGCCCCTGTGTATATTATAGGGAATAGCAGTCCCTGTGCATATTATAGGGAATAGCAGCCCCTGTGTATATTATAGAGAATAGCAGACCCTGTGTATATTATAGGGAATAGCAGTCCCTGTGTATATTATAGGGAATAGCAGCCCTGTGTATATTATAGGGAATAGCAGCTCCTGTATATATTATAGGGAATAGCAGCTCCTGTGTATATTATAGGGAATAGCAGCCCTGTGTATATTATAGGGAATAGCAGCCCCTGTGTATATTATAGGGAATAGCAGCTCCTGTGTATATTATAGAGAATAGCAGCCCCTGTGTATATTATAGGGAATAGCAGCTCCTGTGCATATTATAGGGAATAGCAGCCCCTGTGTATATTATAGGGAATAGCAGCTCCTGTGCATATTATAGGGAATAGCAGCCCCTGTGTATATTATAGGGAATAGCAGCCCCTGTGTATATTATAGAGAATAGCAGCTCCTGTGCATATTATAGGGAATAGCAGTCCCTGTGTATATTATAGGGAATAGCAGCTCCTGTGCATATTATAGGGAATAGCAGCCCCTGTGTATATTATAGGGAATAGCAGCTCCTGTGCATATTATAGGGAATAGCAGCCCCTGTGTATATTATAGGGAATAGCAGCCCCTGTGTATATTATAGAGAATAGCAGCTCCTGTGCATATTATAGGGAATAGCAGTCCCTGTGTATATTATAGGGAATAGCAGCCCCTGTGTATATTATAGAGAATAGCAGTCCCTGTGTATATTACAGTGAATAGCAGTCCCTGTGTATATTATAGAGAAAAGCAGTCCCTGTGTATATTATAGAGAATAGCAGCCCCGGTGTACATTATAGAGAATAGCAGTCCCTGTGTATATTAAAGGGAATAGCAGAATCTGTGTATATTATATAGGATAGCAGTCCCTGTGTATATTTTAGAGAATAGAAATACCTGTGTATATTATAGAGAACAGCAGCCCCGGTGTATATTATAGGGAATAGCAGCCCCTGTGTATATTATAGAGAATAGCAGTCCCAGTGTATATTATAGAGAATAGCAGCCCTTGTGAATATTATAGAGAATAGCAGTCCCTGTGTATATTATAGGGAATAGCAGCCCCTGTGTATATTATAGAGAATAGCAGTCCCTGTGTATATTACATAGAATAGCAGCCCCTTTGTATATTATAGAGAATAGCAGCTCCTGTGCATATTATAGGGAATAGCAGTCCCTGTGTATATTATAGGGAATAGCAGCCCTTGTGTATATTTTAGAGACAAGCAGTCCCTGTGTATATTATAGTGAATAGCAGTCCCTGTGTATATTATAGAGAATAGCAGCCCCTGTGTATATTATAGAGAATAGCAGTCCCTGTGCATATTATAGAGAATAGCAATCCCTGTGTATATTTTAGAGACAAGCAGCCCCTGTGTATGTGATAGTGAATAGCAGTCCCTGTGTATATTATAGAGAATAGCAGCCCCTGTGTATATTATAGGGAATAGCAGCCCCTGTGTATATTATAGAGAATAGCAGCCACTGTGTATATTATTGGGAATAGCAGCCCCTGTGTATATTATAGAGAATAGCAGTCCCTGTGTATATTATAGGGAATAGCAGCCCCTGTGTATATTATAGAGAATTGCAGCTCCTGTATATATTATAGATAATAGCAGCCCCTGTGTATATTATAGGGAATAGCAACTCCTGTGTATATTATAGAGAATAGCAGCCCCTGTGTATATTATAGAGAATAGCAGCCCCTGTGTATATTATAGGGAATAGCAGCCCCTGTGTATATTATAGAGAATAGCAGCCCCTGTGTATATTATAGGGAATAGCAGCTCCTGTGTATATTATAGAGAATAGCAGCCCCTGTGTATGTTATAGAGAATAGCAGTCCCTGTGTATATTATAGAGAAAAGCAGTGCCTCTGTATATTATAGAGAATAGCAGCCCCTGTGTATATTATAGAGAATAGCAGCCCGTGTGTATGTTATAGAGATTAGCAGCCCCTGAGTATAGTATAAGGAATAGCAGCCCCTGTGTATATTATAAGGAATACCTGCTCCTGTATATAT
This sequence comes from Carcharodon carcharias, assembly GCF_017639515.1. NCBI lineage: Eukaryota > Metazoa > Chordata > Chondrichthyes > Lamniformes > Lamnidae > Carcharodon > Carcharodon carcharias. The sequence goes on from NW_024470892.1 coordinate 750,700, forward strand.
TATAGGGAATAGCAGTCCCTGTGTGTATTATAGAGAATAGCAGTCCCTGTGTATATTATAGAGAATAGCAGTCCCTGTGTATATTATAGAGAATAGCAGCCCCAGTGTATATTATAGAGAATAGCAGCTCCTGTGCATATTATAGGGAATAGCAGCTCCTGTGTATATTATAGGGAATAGCAGCTCTGTGTATATTATAGGGAATAGCAGCCCCTGTGTATATTATAGAGAATAGCAGCCCCTGTGTATATTATAGAGAATAGCAGCTCCTGTGTATATTATAGAGAATAGCAGCCGCCGTGTATATTATAGGGAATAGCAGCCCCTGTGTATATTATAGAGAATAGCAGCTCCTGTGTATATTATAGAGAATAGCAGCCGCCGTGTATATTATAGGGAATAGCAGCCCCTGTGTATATTATAGGGAATAGCAGCTCCTGTGTATATTATAGAGAATAGCAGCCCCTGTGTATATTATAGAGAATAGCAGCCCCTGTGCATATTATAGGGAATAGCAGTCCCTGTGTATATTATAGAGAATAGCAGTCCCTGTGTATATTATAGGGAATAGCAGCCCCTGTGTATATTATAGAGAATAGCAGCCCCTGTGTATATTATAGAGAATAGCAGTCCCTGTGTATATTATAGGGAATAGCAGTCCCTGTGTATATTATAGAGAATAGCAGCCCCTGTGTATATTATAGAGAATAGCAGCTCCTGTGTATATTATAGAGAATAGCAGCTCTGTGTTTATTATAGAGAGTAGCAGACCCTGTGTGTATTATAGACAGTAGCAGACCGTGTGTATATTATAGAGAATAGCTGTCCCTGTGTATGTTATAGAGAATATCATTCCCTTTGTATATTATAGGCAAAAGCAGCCACTGTATATATTATAGAGAATAGCAGCCCCGTGTATATTATAGAGAATAGCAGACCATGTGTATATTATAGAGAATAGCAGCCCTGTGTATATTATAGAGTAGCAGACCCTGTGTCTATAATAGAGAATAGCAGCCCCTGTGTATATTATATGGAAAGCAGTTCCTGTGTATATTAAAGAGAATAGCATTCCTGTGTATATTATAGAGAATAACAGCCTCTGTGTATATTGTAGAGAATAGCAGCCCCTGTGTATATTATAGAGAATAGCAGTCCCCTGTGTATATTATAGAGAATAGCAGCTCTGTGTTTATTATAGAGAGTAGCAGACCCTGTGTGTATTATAGAGAGTAGCAGACCGTGTGTATATTATAGAGAATAGCTGTCCCTGTGTATGTTATAGAGAATATCATTCCCTTTGTATATTATAGGCAAAAGCAGCCACTGTGTATATTATAGAGAATAGCAGCCCCGTGTATATTATAGAGAATAACAGACCATGTGTATATTATAGAGAATAGCAGCCCTGTGTATATTATAGAGTAGCAGACCCTGTGTAAATTATAGAGAATAGCAGCCCTTGTGTATATTATAGATTATAATAGACCCTGTGTATATTATAGAGAATAACAGTCCCTGTGTATATTACAGAGAATAGCAATCCCTGTGCATATTATAGAGAATAGCAGCCCTGTGTATATTATATAGAATAGCAGCCCCTGTGTATAATACATAGAATATCATTCCCTGGGTATATTATAGAGAATAGTAGCCCCTGTTTATATTATGGAGAATAGCAGCCCCTGTGTGTATTATAGAGAATAGCAGCCCCTGTGTATATTATATAGAATAGCAGTCCTTGTGTATATTATAGAGAATAGCAGCCCCTGTGTATATTATAGAGAATAGCAGCCCCTGTGTATATTATAGAGAATAGCAGCTCCTGTGCATATTATAGGGAATAGCAGTCCCTGTGTATATTATAGGGAATAGCAGCTCCTGTGCATATTATAGGGAATAGCAGCCCCTGTGTATATTATAGGGAATAGCAGCTCCTGTGCATATTATAGGGAATAGCAGCCCCTGTGTATATTATAGGGAATAGCAGCCCCTGTGTATATTATAGAGAATAGCAGCTCCTGTGCATATTATAGGGAATAGCAGTCCCTGTGTATATTATAGGGAATAGCAGCCCCTGTGTATATTATAGAGAATAGCAGCCCCTGTGTATATTATAGGGAATAGCAGCCCCTGTGTATATTATAGCGAATAGCAGCCCCTGTGTATATTATAGAGAATAGCAGCTCCTGTGCATATTATAGGGAATAGCAGTCCCTGTGTATATTATAGGGAATAGCAGCCCCTGTGTATATTATAGAGAATAGCAGTCCCTGTGTATATTATAGGGAATAGCAGTCCCTGTGTATATTATAGAGAATAGCAGCCCCTGTGTATATTATAGGGAATAGCAGCCCCTGTGTATATTATAGGGAATAGCAGCCCCTGTGTATATTATAGAGAATAGCAGCTCCTGTGCATATTATAGGGAATAGCAGTCCCTGTGTATATTATAGGGAATAGCAGCCCCTGTGTATATTATAGAGAATAGCAGTCCCTGTGTATATTATAGGGAATAGCAGCCCCTTTGTATATTATAGAGAATAGCAGCTCCTGTGCATATTATAGGGAATAGCAGTCCCTGTGTATATTATAGGGAATAGCAGCCCTTGTGTATATTATAGAGAATAGCAGTCCCTGTGTATATTATAGGGAATAGCAGTCCCTGTGTATATTATAGAGAATAGCAGCCCCTGTGTATATTATAGAGAATAGCAGTCCCTGTGTATATTATAGAGAATAGCATTCCCTGTGTATATTATAGGGAATAGCAGCCCCTGTGTATATTATAGGGAATAGCAGCCCCTGTGTATATTATAGAGAATAGCAGCCCCTGTGTATATTATAGGGAATAGCAGCCCCTGTGTATATTATAGAGAATAGCAGCCACTGTGTATATTATTGGGAATAGCAGCCCCTGTGTATATTATAGAGAATAGCAGTCCCTGTGTATATTATAGGGAATAGCAGCCCCTGTGTATATTATAGAGAATAGCAGCTCCTGTGTATATTATAGAGAATAGCAGCCCCTGTGTATATTATAGGGAATAGCAACTCCTGTGTATATTATAGAGAATAGCAGCCCCTGTGTATATTATAGAGAATAGCAGCCCCTGTGTATATTATAGGGAATAGCAGCCCCTGTGTATATTATAGAGAATAGCAGCCCCTGTGTATATTATAGGGAATAGCAGCTCCTGTGTATATTATAGAGAATAGCAGCCCCTGTGTATATTGTAGAGAATAGCAGCCTCTGTGTATATTATAGGGAATAGCAGCCCCTGTGTATATTTTAGAGAATAGCAGCCCCTGTGTATATTATAGAGAATAGCAGCCCCTGTGTATATTATGCAGAATAGCAGCATCTGTGTATATTATAGGGAATAGCAGCCCCTGTGTATATTATAAGGAATACCTGCTCCTGTATATATTATAGGGAATAGCAGTCCCTGTGTGTATTATAGAGAATAGCAGTCCCTGTGTATATTATAGAGAATAGCAGTCCCTGTGTATATTATAGAGAATAGCAGCCCCAGTGTATATTATAGAGAATAGCAGCTCCTGTGCATATTATAGGGAATAGCAGCTCCTGTGTATATTATAGGGAATAGCAGCTCTGTGTATATTATAGGGAATAGCAGCCCCTGTGTATATTATAGAGAATAGCAGCCCCTGTGTATATTATAGAGAATAGCAGCTCCTGTGTATATTATAGAGAATAGCAGCCGCCGTGTATATTATAGGGAATAGCAGCCCCTGTGTATATTATAGAGAATAGCAGCTCCTGTGTATATTATAGAGAATAGCAGCCGCCGTGTATATTATAGGGAATAGCAGCCCCTGTGTATATTATAGGGAATAGCAGCTCCTGTGTATATTATAGAGAATAGCAGACCCTGTGTATATTATAGAGAATAGCAGCCCCTGTTTATATTATAGAGAATAGCAGTCCCTGTGTATATTATAGAGAATAGCAGTCCCTGTGTATATTATAGCGAATCGCAGCCCCTGTGTATATTATAGAGAATAGCAGCCCCTGTGTATATTATAGAGAATAGCAGTCCCTGTGTACATTATAGAGAATAGCAGTCTCTGCGTATATTATAGAGAATAAGAGCCCCTGTGTATATTATAGAGAATAGCAGCTCCTGTGTATATTATAGAGAATAGCAGCTCTGTGTTTATTATAGAGAGTAGCAGACCCTGTGTGTATTATAGACAGTAGCAGACCGTGTGTATATTATAGAGAATAGCTGTCCCTGTGTATGTTATAGAGAATATCATTCCCTTTGTATATTATAGGCAAAAGCAGCCACTGTATATATTATAGAGAATAGCAGCCCCGTGTATATTATAGAGAATAGCAGACCATGTGTATATTATAGAGAATAGCAGCCCTGTGTATATTATAGAGTAGCAGACCCTGTGTAAATTATAGAGAATAGCAGCCCCTGTGTATATTATATAGAATAGCAGTCCTTGTGTATATTATAGAGAATAGCAGCCCCTGTGTATATTATAGAGAATAGCAGCCGCTGTGTATATTATAGAGAATAGCAGCCCCTGTGTATATTATAGAGAATAGCAGTCCCTGTGTATATTATAGAGAATAGCAGCTCTGTGTTTATTATAGAGAGTAGCAGACCCTGTGTGTATTATAGAGAGTAGCAGACCGTGTGTATATTATAGAGAATAGCTGTCCCTGTGTATGTTATAGAGAATATCATTCCCTTTGTATATTATAGGCAAAAGCAGCCACTGTGTATATTATAGAGAATAGCAGCCCCGTGTATATTATAGAGAATAACAGACCATGTGTATATTATAGAGAATAGCAGCCCTGTGTATATTATAGAGTAGCAGACCCTGTGTAAATTATAGAGAATAGCAGCCCTTGTGTATATTATAGATTATAATAGACCCTGTGTATATTATAGAGAATAACAGTCCCTGTGTATATTACAGAGAATAGCAATCCCTGTGCATATTATAGAGAATAGCAGCCCTGTGTATATTATATAGAATAGCAGCCCCTGTGTATAATACATAGAATATCATTCCCTGGGTATATTATAGAGAATAGTAGCCCCTGTTTATATTATGGAGAATAGCAGCCCCTGTGTGTATTATAGAGAATAGCAGCCCCTGTGTATATTATATAGAATAGCAGTCCTTGTGTATATTATAGAGAATAGCAGCCCCTGTGTATATTATAGAGAATAGCAGCCCCTGTGTATATTATAGAGAATAGCAGGCCCTGTGTATATTATAGAGAATATCATTCCCTGTGTATATTATAGAGAATAGCAGCCCCTGTGTATACTATAGAGAATAGCATTCCCTGTGTATATTATAGAGAATAGCAGCCCCTGTGTATATTATAGAGAATATCATTCCCTGTGTATATTATAGAGAATAGCAGCTCCTGTGCATATTATAGGGAATAGCAGTCCCTGTGTATATTATAGAGAATATCATTCCCTGTGTATATTATAGAGAATAGCAGCCCCTGTGTATATTATAGAGAATATCATTCCCTGTGTATATTATAGAGAATAGCAGCCCCTGTGTATATTATAGAGAATATCATTCCCTGTGTATATTATAGAGAATAGCAGCCCCTGTGTATATTATAGAGAATATCATTCCCTGTGTATATTATAGAGAATAGCAGCCCCTGTGTATATTATAGAGAATAGCAGCTCCTGTGCATATTATAGAGAATAGCAGCCCCTGTGCATATTATAGAGAAAAGCAGCTCCTGTGCATATTATAGGGAATAGCAGTCCCTGTGTGTATTATAGAGAATAGCAGCCCCTGTGTATATTATAGAGAATAGCAGCTCCTGTGCATATTATAGGGAATAGCAGCTCCTGTGTATATTGTAGAGAATAGCAGTCCCTGTGTATATTGTAGAGAATAGCAGCCCTGTGTATATTATAGAGAATAGCAGCTCCTGTGCATATTATAGGGAATAGCAGCTCCTGTGTATATTATAGAGAATAGCAGTCCCAGTGTATATTATAGAGAATAGCAGCCCCAGTGTATATTATAGAGAATATCATTCCCTGTGCATATTATAGGGAATAGCAGCCCCTGTGAATATTATAGGGAATAGCAGTCCCTGTGTATATTATAGAGAATAGCAGTCCCTGTGTATATTATAGAGAATAGCAGCCCCTGTGTATATTATAGAGAATAGAAGCCCCTGTGAATATTATAGGGAATAGCAGCCCCTGAGTATATTATAGAGAATAGCAGCCCCTGTGTATATTATAGAGAATAGCAGCCCTGTGTATATTATACAGAATAGCAGTCCCTGTGTATATTATAGGGAATAGCAGCCCTGTGTATATTATAGAGAATAGCAGCCCCTGTGTATATTATAGAGAATAGCAGCCCTGTGTATATTATAGAGAATAGCAGCCCCTGTGTATATTATAGGGAATAGCAGCCCTGTGTATATTATAGAGAATAGCAGCCCTGTGTATATTATAGAGAATAGCAGCCCTGTGTATATTATAGAGAATAGCAGCCCCTGTGTATATTATAGGGAATAGCAGCTCCTGTGTATATTATAGGGAATAGCAGCCCCTGTGTATATTATAGGGAATAGCAGCCCCTGTGTATATCATAGAGAATAGCAGCCCCTGTGTATATTATAGGGAATAGCAGCCCCTGTGTATATTATAGGGAATAGCAGCCCCTGTGTATATTATAGGGAATAGCAGCCCGTGTGTATATTATAGAGAATAGCAGCCCCTGTGTATATTATAGAGAATAGCAGCCCCTGTGTATATTATAGGGAATAGCAGCCCCTGTGTATATTATAGGGAATAGCAGCCCCTGTGTATATTATAGGGAATAGCAGCTCCTGTGCATATTATAGGGAATAGCAGTCCCTGTGTATATTATAGGGAATAGCAGCCCCTGTGTATATTATAGGGAATAGCAGCCCCTGTGTATATTATAGGGAATAGCAGCCCCTGTGTATATTATAGGGAATAGCAGTCCCTGTGCATATTATAGGGAATAGCAGCCCCTGTGTATATTATAGAGAATAGCAGACCCTGTGTATATTATAGGGAATAGCAGTCCCTGTGTATATTATAGGGAATAGCAGCCCTGTGTATATTATAGGGAATAGCAGCTCCTGTATATATTATAGGGAATAGCAGCTCCTGTGTATATTATAGGGAATAGCAGCCCTGTGTATATTATAGGGAATAGCAGCCCCTGTGTATATTATAGGGAATAGCAGCTCCTGTGTATATTATAGAGAATAGCAGCCCCTGTGTATATTATAGGGAATAGCAGCTCCTGTGCATATTATAGGGAATAGCAGCCCCTGTGTATATTATAGGGAATAGCAGCTCCTGTGCATATTATAGGGAATAGCAGCCCCTGTGTATATTATAGGGAATAGCAGCCCCTGTGTATATTATAGAGAATAGCAGCTCCTGTGCATATTATAGGGAATAGCAGTCCCTGTGTATATTATAGGGAATAGCAGCTCCTGTGCATATTATAGGGAATAGCAGCCCCTGTGTATATTATAGGGAATAGCAGCTCCTGTGCATATTATAGGGAATAGCAGCCCCTGTGTATATTATAGGGAATAGCAGCCCCTGTGTATATTATAGAGAATAGCAGCTCCTGTGCATATTATAGGGAATAGCAGTCCCTGTGTATATTATAGGGAATAGCAGCCCCTGTGTATATTATAGAGAATAGCAGCCCCTGTGTATATTATAGGGAATAGCAGCCCCTGTGTATATTATAGCGAATAGCAGCCCCTGTGTATATTATAGAGAATAGCAGCTCCTGTGCATATTATAGGGAATAGCAGTCCCTGTGTATATTATAGGGAATAGCAGCCCCTGTGTATATTATAGAGAATAGCAGTCCCTGTGTATATTATAGGGAATAGCAGTCCCTGTGTATATTATAGAGAATAGCAGCCCCTGTGTATATTATAGGGAATAGCAGCCCCTGTGTATATTATAGGGAATAGCAGCCCCTGTGTATATTATAGAGAATAGCAGCTCCTGTGCATATTATAGGGAATAGCAGTCCCTGTGTATATTATAGGGAATAGCAGCCCCTGTGTATATTATAGAGAATAGCAGTCCCTGTGTATATTATAGGGAATAGCAGCCCCTTTGTATATTATAGAGAATAGCAGCTCCTGTGTATATTATAGGGAATAGCAGTCCCTGTGTATATTATGGGGAATAGCAGTCCTTGTGTATATTATAGAGAATAGCAGACCCTGTGTATATAATAGGGAATAGCAGTCCCTGTGTATATTATAGAGAATAGCAGCCCCTGTGTATATTATAGAGAATAGCAGTCCCTGTGTATATTATAGAGAATTGCAGTCCCTGTGTATATTATAGGGAATAGCAGCCCCTGTATATATTATAGGGAATAGCAGTCCCTGTCAATATTATAGAGAATAGCAGCCCCTGTGTATATTATAGGGAATAGCAGCCCCTGTGTATATTATAGAGAATAGCAGCCACTGTGTATATTATTGGGAATAGCAGCCCCTGTGTATATTATAGAGAATAGCAGTCCCTGTGTATATTATAGGGAATAGCAGCCCCTGTGTATATTATAGAGAATAGCAGCTCCTGTGTATATTATAGAGAATAGCAGCCCCTGTGTATATTATAGGGAATAGCAACTCCTGTGTATATTATAGAGAATAGCAGCCCCTGTGTATATTATAGAGAATAGCAGCCCCTGTGTATATTATAGGGAATAGCAGCCCCTGTGTATATTATAGAGAATAGCAGCCCCTGTGTATATTATAGGGAATAGCAGCTCCTGTGTATATTATAGAGAATAGCAGCCCCTGTGTATATTGTAGAGAATAGCAGCCTCTGTGTATATTATAGGGAATAGCAGCTCCTGTGTATATTATAGAGAATAGCAGCCCCTGTGTATATTATAGAGAATAGCAGCCCCTGTGTATATTATAGAGAATAGCAGCCCCTGTGTATATTATAGGGAATAGCAGCCCCTGTGTATATTATAAGGAATAGCTGCTCCTGTATATATTATAGGGAATAGCAGTCCCTGTGTGTATTATAGAGAATAGCAGTCCCTGTGTATATTATAGAGAATAGCAGTCCCTGTGTATATTATAGAGAATAGCAGCCCCAGTGTATATTATAGAGAATAGCAGCTCCTGTGCATATTATAGGGAATAGCAGCTCCTGTGTATATTATAGGGAATAGCAGCTCTGTGTATATTATAGGGAATAGCAGCCCCTGTGTATATTATAGAGAATAGCAGCCCCTGTGTATATTATAGAGAATAGCAGCTCCTGTGTATATTATAGAGAATAGCAGCCGCCGTGTATATTATAGGGAATAGCAGCCCCTGTGTATATTATAGAGAATAGCAGCTCCTGTGTATATTATAGAGAATAGCAGCCGCCGTGTATATTATAGGGAATAGCAGCCCCTGTGTATATTATAGGGAATAGCAGCTCCTGTGTATATTATAGAGAATAGCAGCCCCTGTGTATATTATAGAGAATAGCAGCCCCTGTGCATATTATAGGGAATAGCAGTCCCTGTGTATATTATAGAGAATAGCAGTCCCTGTGTATATTATAGGGAATAGCAGCCCCTGTGTATATTATAGAGAATAGCAGCCCCTGTGTATATTATAGAGAATAGCAGTCCCTGTGTATATTATAGGGAATAGCAGTCCCTGTGTATATTATAGAGAATAGCAGCCCCTGTGTATATTATAGAGAATAGCAGCTCCTGTGTATATTATAGAGAATAGCAGTCCCTGTGTATATTATAGAGAATAGCAGCCCCTGTGCATATTATAGGGAATAGCAGTCCCTGTGTATATTATAGGGAATAGCAGTCCCTGTGTATATTATAGGGAATAGCAGCCCCTGTGTATATTATAGAGAATAGCAGCCCCTGTGTATATTATAGGGAATAGCAGCTCCTGTGCATATTATAGGGAATAGCAGCCCCTGTGTATATTATAGGGAATAGCAGCCCCTGTGTATATTATAGGGAATAGCAGTCCCTGTGTATATTATAGGGAATAGCAGCTCCTGTGTATATTATAGAGAATAGCAGCTCCTGTGCATATTATAGGGAATAGCAGCTCCTGTGTATATTATAGAGAATAGCAGCTCCTGTGCATATTATAGGGAATAGCAGTCCCTGTGTATATTATAGGGAATAGCATCTCCTGTGTATATTATAGGGAATAGCAGCCCCTGGGTATATTGTAGGGAATAGCAGCCGCCGTGTATATTGTAGGGAATAGCAGCCCCTGTGTATATTGTAGGGAATAGCAGCCGCCGTGTATATTGTAGGGAATAGCAGCTCCTGTGTATATTATAGGGAATAGCAGCCCCTGTGTATATTATAGGGAATAGCAGCCGCCGTGTATATTATAGAGAATAGCAGCCCCTGTGTATATTATAGAGAATAGCAGCTCCTGTGTATGTTATAGAGAATAGCAGCTCCTGTGTATATTATAGGGAATAGCAGCCCCTGTGTATATTATAGAGAATAGCAGCTCCTGTGTATATTATAGAGAATAGCAGCCCCTGTGTATATTATAGAGAATAGCAGCCCCTGTGTATATTATAGAGAATAGCAGCCCCTGTGTATATTATAGAGAATAGCAGCCCCTGTGTATATTATAGAGAATAGCAGCCCCTGTGTATATTATAGAGAATAGCAGCTCCTGTGTATATTATAGAGAATAGCAGTCCCTGTGTATATTATAGAGAATAGCAGTCCCTGTGTATATTATAGAGAATAGCAGTCCCTGTGTATATTATAGAGAATAGCAGCTCCTGTGTATATTATAGAGAATAGCAGCCCCTGTGTATATTATAGAGAATAGCAGCTCCTGTGTATATTATAGAGAATAGCAGTCCCTGTGTATATTATAGAGAATAGCAGCCCCTGTGTATATTATAGAGAATAGCAGCCCCTGTGTATATTATAGAGAATAGCAGCCCCTGTGTATATTATAGAGAATAGCAGCCCCTGTGTATATTATAGAGAATAGAAGCCCTGTGTATATTATAGGGAATAGCAGCCCCTGTGTATATTGTAGGGAATAGCAGCCGCCGTGTATATTATAGAGAATAGCAGCTCCTGTGTATATTATAGGGAATAGCAGCCCCTGTGTATATTATAGAGAATAGCAGCTCCTGTGTATAATATAGAGAATAGCAGCCCCTGTGTATATTGTAGGGAATAGCAGTCCCTGTGTATATTATAGAGAATAGCAGCTCCTGTGTATAATATAGAGAATAGCAGCCCCTGTGTATATTGTAGGGAATAGCAGTCCCTGTGTATATTATAGAGAATAGCAGTCCCTGTGTATATTATAGGGAATAGCAGCCCCTGTGTATATTATAGGGAATAGCAGCCCCTGTGTATATTATAGAGAATAGCAGTCCCTGTGTATATTATAGGGAATAGCAGCCCCTGTGTATATTATAGGGAATAGCAGCCCCTGTGTATATTGTAGGGAATAGCAGTCCCTGTGGATATTATAGAGAATAGCAGCTCCTGTGTATAATATAGAGAATAGCAGCCCTGTGTATATTATAGAGAATAGCAGTCCCTGTGTATATTATAGAGAATAGCAGTCCCTGTGTATATTATAGGGAATAGCAGCCCCTGTGTATATTATAGGGAATAGCAGCCCCTGTGTATATTATAGGGAATAGCAGCCCCTGTGTATATTATAGGGAATAGCAGCCCCTGTGTATATTATAGAGAATAGCAGTCCCTGTGTATATTATAGGGAATAGCAGCCCCTGTGTATATTATAGGGAATAGCAGCCCCTGTGTATATTGTAGGGAATAGCAGTCCCTGTGTATATTATAGAGAATAGCAGCCCCTGTGTATATTGTAGAGAATAGCAGTCCCTGTGTATAATATAGAGAATAGCAGCCCCTGTGTATATTGTAGGGAATAGCAGTCCCTGTGTATATTATAGAGAATAGCAGCCCCTGTGTATATTGTAGAGAATAGCAGCCCCTGTGTATATTATAGAGAATAGCAGCCCCTGTGTATATTATAGGGAATAGCAGCCCCTGTGTATAATATAGGGAATAGCAGTCCCTGTGTATATTATAGGGAATAGCAGTCCCTGTGTATATTATAGGGAATAGCAGCTCCTGTGTATATTATAGAGAATAGCAGTCCCTGTGTATATTATAGGGAATAGCAGCTCCTGTGTATATTATAGAGAATAGCAGCTCCTGTGCATATTATAGGGAATAGCAGCTCCTGTGTATATTATAGAGAATAGCAGCCCCTGTGTATATTATAGGGAATAGCAGCCCCTGTGTATATTGTAGGGAATAGCAGTCCCTGTGTATATTATAGAGAATAGCAGTCCCTGTGTATATTATAGAGAATAGCAGTCCTTGCATATATGCTCCCAATTTTGGCACTAGATCCCTGATATTAGAAAGGAGTTTTTTGCAGGCTCAACAGAGCTGGCGTTGCCTTTGCTGTTTCTAGTGCCTTGATTATCTGTCTGGTTTCATTCCTCTTTTGAGGCAACACAGCAGCTTGCTAGGCAATTTCAGAGTCGACCACATTGCTGTTCATCTGAAGTCACATGTAGGCCAGGGCAGACCAGCATATTCCTTCCCTAAAGGACAGTAAAGAACCACATTGGTTTTTAAACTACAATCGACAATGCTTTCATGGTCAACATTAGACTTTAAATTCCAGAATTTTATTGAATTCAATTTCCACCATCTGCTGTGGTGGGATTTGAATCCTAGTCCCCGGAACATTATCCTGGCTAGCTGGATCCTAGCCCAGTGACAATACGCCATCACCTCTCTAGCAACCTTGTGTATATTATAGAGAATACCACTGCTGTGTATATTATGGGGTATACCTGCCATCTATGTATCTTTTAGTGAAAAGCTGCCCCAGTGATATTATATATCAGGGGATATAAAGAATAACAGAGGAACTTTATCAATTTGGAGTTAAAAATGGGAGTTGGTATAGACAAATCTTCCGGAGATTGATTTTCACTTTCGGGTATGAAGGGCAATCGATGAGGAATTTGCAGTAGCATCAGTCATAATTTTCCAAACCTCTTTGAAGGCAGTGTTTGTGCCTTTGGGTTAGGAAATTGTGTGTGATATTCCCAACTTCTGATAGGAAACCTAATCATTATAGACTTGTCCAAGCGTGGAGAGGCTACAGATTCTTCCATTAGGGACAGAATGGGCAACGTTAACTCACAGTGCCTGGTGGAGAGCAGTGAAAATGGAGCAGGCTGGTGTTGCTGGTCATATACATGCCAACTCAATGGCCTCTTCTTTAAATGTGAAGGTCAGCCTCTAATGACCCTGGAAGCATTATTTTAATCTGAATCTCTGGTACAAGCAATGTCCTGAGGAACCTGTCACCAAATCTCATTACCCAAACTCTCCTGATTATCCAGATATTTCCTGTTCAATATTCAGATATTTTATCAGGGCCTCCTCTAATATCCTATTCCACCAAACAATATACATGATGATGAATGTTAACTTGCAAAAAATAAGAACATGTGTGTTTAATTCGATATTTATTTACACTATCCACACCCTTGAGATGCCTCAAAGCTTTCTCTTGAAGAATAATCACTGAAGTGACATCGGCAATGTGACAATTGATTTGCACATAGCAGACTCCCAGCTCTGGATCATCTCTGTTAGAGATGTTGATTAAGGGATAAGTATCGACCAGGACACTAACAGAAACTCTCCTGCTCATCCTCTAAATAGTTCCATGAGATCCTTAATACACACCTGAGAGGGCAGATAAGGCATCGGTGTAACATCTGAGCTGAAGGATGGCACCTCTGACATTGCAGCACTCCCTCAATACTGCTCTGGGAAGCCAAAAGTGTAAGAAACAATGGTGCCTAGTTTTCATTTGTAAAAGTTAGGGGAGCAAATCCAACCATCATACATCCATCAACAGAGACATGGATCTTGCAGGAACCAGCGTACAACCTGTGATCACAGATAGACTAAATAAAACATTCCAGACATCTGGGAGGCAAAGTGTTGACATGATAGAGAAGGGGAGGGGGTCAGTAAATTCACCCCCGAGCCAGAGAGAGACCCAGGGTCTGACCATGCAAATGAAAATCATACCAGCTTCATTCATGGACCACTCGCCCACTCGCTTACTGTCTGAGAACTGAGAGTGAAAATTATCCCTAAGCATTTTGCTATTTGTTTATGGGATGTAGGTGTCGCTGGCTGGGCCAGCATTCATTGCCCGTCCCTAATTGCCCTTGAGAAGGTGGTGGTGAGCTGCCTTCTTGAACCGCTGCAGTCCATGTGGTGTAGGTACACCCACAGTGCTGTTAGGGACGGAGTTCCAGGATTTTGACCCAGCGACAGTGAAGGAACGATGATATATTTCCAAGTCAGGATGGTGAGTGACTTGGAGGGAAACTCCAAGTGGTGGTGTTCCCAGCTATCTGCTGCCTTTGTCCTTCCAGATGGGAATCTAATTTCAGGAGAAGTGTAATGACCAAATAATGAAAGGTAGGGCAATAGAATGGGTGGATTTCCAGACAATGTTTTTAAAAGTCTTAGACACCCAGAGGTTTGTGATCTCAGTAAGCTGAACAATCAACAGTTGGGTGTGTGCCTTCAGAGCAGATTCATGTCTGGGCACATCATTCAGTTAGTCTGTGCCCAGATATGGCCAGGTGGGTGTGTCCTTACCCACCACAATAAACACTTTGTCAACATTCCTTTATTCACTAATGGATCCAGATTAACTGAACTGCAGCCCCAATTACAGCAAACCTCAGCAGCCAATTATTGTCTTCATGCCTTTAGTTGGAGGCAAAGCCAGCAATTACAATAGCAGGATAAAAGGAAAATACTGCAGATGCTGGAAATTTGAAACAAAAATAAAATTAGCTGGAAAAACTCAGCAGGTCTGACAGCATCTGCGGAGAGGAGCACAGTTAACGTTTGTCAGTGGCTAGTGTTCGAGTGACGCAGGTTAATGCTCTGGGGGCTTGGGTTCAAATCCTGGGTGAACTTTGAATTAAAATCTGATGTTGACCATCCATCTGGTTCACTAATGTTCCTTTAGGAAAGGAAACCTGCTGTCCTTACCTGGTCTGGTCTACATGTGACTCCAGACCCACAGGCACCCACATCCAATAATGAATAAACCTCCCTGATTACTGACCCTCTGACAGTGCAGTACCCCCTCAGTACTGCATTAGGAATGTCAGTCTGGATTTTGTGCTTAGGTGTTTGGTGGAGAACTTTGAGCCCCTGCTAACACCTAAGGAGAAAGAAAATGGAATTGCTCAGAGAGTGACCAATGGATTGAAGGGTGCGATAATAGCATTGGGTTCAACCAGATGCAAAACTTGAATAAGCTTCCTACCAGCGAGATGGAGCCGTGCGTTCGGATGTGCAGATGAAAGCCACATAATAGACAGGCCCAGCTCGAGGTTCCCTATGAGCAGGAAACAGCTTCGTGAGATTGAGAGATAAACAGAACACGCTTCCTCTTTCTATCAAATCACCTTCAGCAGTCAGCCAGCATAGCTGGAATTCCGTTGCAGATTTACATAAGACACCAGAAAGGGTTACATCCAATATTATTCACAATGCATTGTTAATTCCAGGGCCAAAACCACACATCAGCTCCTTGTCAGAAAAACAACCTCAAGATTATCTTCAAACCCTTTGCATCTCCGGTTAAAGAGATAGCAGAGGGAAATCAAAGCATCCGATTGGCTGGTTTCCCCTCCAATCTAACTCATAATCCTTCTTCATGTTGCTGATATTTGGGAAAATAAAAATAATTATAGCAAAGACCACATGTGACCAAATAACAAGGGCAGCAGACAGATGGGAACACCGTCACCTCAATCGCCCCTTCCTGACTTGGAAATATATCACCGTTCCTGCACTGTCGCTGGGTCAAAATCCTGGAACTCCCTTCCTTACAGCACTGTGGGTGCACCTACACCACATGGGGAGGTGGTGGTGTAGTGGAATTGTCACTAGACTAGTTATCCCAATATCCATGGTAATTCTCTGGGGACCTGGGCTCAAATCCCACCACAGCAGGTAAAAATCTGCAATTAAAACTCTGATGAAGGTCTTGAAATGATTGTTGTAAAAACCTATCTGGCTCAGTAATGCCCTTTAGGGAAGGAAATCTGTTGCCCTTACCTGGGACTCCAGATCCACAGCAATGTGGACTCTTAAATGCCCTCTGGGCAAGTTGGGGGTGAGTAATAAATATAACACCCACATCGCCAGGAGCAAATAAGAGAGAAACAGGGACTGTAACAGTTTGGGAAGGTAGCTCACCACCACCTTCTCAAGCCAGACACATAGAAACTCTAACTCTGCTTCTCTGTCTGCAAGCTGCTGATTTTCCAGCAATTTCTGTTCTGATATAACACTAGAAGCTGTTTAATTTTATTATAAAGCTGTCCAATCAGGGATTGACAGCACTGAGGTTGCAGTAGGGTCAGGGTTGGGGCCGGGGTTGGGGGATGGGAGTGGGTTCAGTGTTGGGGATGGGGGCGTTGGCGATGGGAAGGGAGTGGGGATGAGATTGGGGTGAGGATGGGGTCAGGGGCAGGGGTTGGAATGGGTTGGGCATAAGGGCAGGGATGGGGAGGGGGTACTGAAAATGCAATACCCCTGCCAGCTGTCCACCCAAATCGAGAATGCCCCCTAATTGTCCAACTGACTGCATTTAGCATGGATCAGCCCAGGTTCCCACACAGTCCGATGCTGTGTGTAAAGGCCCCACTGTCTAATCGGAGTCCAGAGTGTACATGGAAATTCCTCTTCACCAATTTCATCTCTGCTGAGAAGATAATTAACATGCACCAACACTGTGATTTCTCTACATCCGACCATTACTAGAATCAGAGAATGATGCACCAGCCACAGAGGCCATTTGGCCTATCCTGGCCATGCTAGCTCTTTCACAGATCTACCCAATCAGTCCCACACTCCTGCTCTTTCCCCAGTGTTTTGAAAACAGTTCCCTCCAAGTATTAATCCAATTCCCTTTTGAAAGTTCCTATTGACTTTGCTTCCACCACCATTTCAGGCAACTCAACAACTCGCTGTGTAAAAATAACTTCTCCTCATCCCCCCTTGATTCTTTCAACAATTATCTTCAGCCTGTGTCCTCTGATTCTTCTGCAGTGGAAACAGTTTCTAACTGTCTCGTCTATCAAATCTCTCATTATGTTGAAGACCTCTGTTTGATCTCCCCTTTACCAGGCCTGCAGCAGGGAGGACATTCCCAGTTTGATGCAGTTAAATTCAGCTCAGTGAGCAGAGTAGTGACAATGGGGCCCATTTTGGTTTCAGAGCTTTGGAATTGGTTGAGTGTCAGAGTCCATGGTAACACTCACATGGTTCAGGAGGACCAGGGAGAGTTGGCAGAAATGCCACGGCCAACTGTTGGTAATGCCCCTCTTGGGGGCAGCTGTCAGCCAGAGATGCTGCATATTGGAGGCACCTCATATATTCCAACGGAGCTGGGTAATTGCTGACTGAATGAGGGAGATGAGTTACTGCAGTAAGAAATAACCAATAACACCATCCCCTTAAAAACAAAAGGATTGAGTTTTTGGATGAGCGCTAAACCACACCGCGGTTAATGACTCTTGGGTCAGGGGAAGGGGCTGTGCCTGTCAGGTATTATTAGTAACAGAGAGCGGAGATACTGATGGTGCAAGTTCCTCTTCCGATGCAGCCTGTAATCCTCATTCCTGCAACTAACTCCCAACCACAGTGCATCCTAGCCTCCTACTAAGCTCATCGCCCAATCACAACCTGGCATTAAGCCCATCGCCCAGTCATAACCTGGCACTCAGCCCATCACCCAATCGCAGCCTGGCGCTTATGTCATCGCCCAATCAAGACATGGCATTGAGCCCATCGCCCAGTCACAACCTGGCACTTACGCCATCGCCCAATCAGGACCTGGCATTGAGCCCATTGCCCAATCACAACCTGGCACGCCATCACCCAATCAGGACCTGGCATTGAGCCCATCACCCAATCATAGCCTTGGACAGAACCCAACACAATATCATAACCTTATATTGAAACCATCATCCAATCAAAGCTTCACACTGACCTCAACCTCAGCCAATGGTCAGACACACATGCATTTCTCAGTGATTCATTGGGTACATTCTCCTGCACACTGCCCTCCCCCTCCAGTGGTCCCAGGGCACTGCCCTCCCCCTCCAGTGGTCCCAGGGCACTGCCCTCCCCCTCCAGTGGTCCCAGGGTACTGCCCTCCCCCTCCAGTGGTCCCAGGGCACTGCCCTCCCCCTCCAGTGGTCCCAGGGCACTGCCCTCCCCCTCCAGTGGTCCCAGCAGAGGCTGAGTTCTGAGCCTGACCTCTTCTTCCTCTAATGGCCCCAGCATCATCCGGTGAGATCAGTGAGTCCAGCAAGGCCTGGAGCCTGGGGACCCACCAATGACAGAAAGGGATATGGGGGTAGTGAAGGAAAAAGGCATGGAAGTGGATGATCAGCCATGGTTGTATTGATTGGTGGAGCAGGCTCAATGGGCTGAATGGCCTACTCCTGCTCCCATGTTGCTGTTTCCTACGACATGTCGACTCTCAGGGTTTTGCTGTGAGCTGTATGGATTTGAATTCCTCAGTATAATCTGCTCAAAACGGGCAGGAATCTCTATCTCAAAAGTTTTACACTCTGAGCGCGTACTGATGATATTTTTGACAGATTAAATTTGTGTGCTTGTGATCCGCTTATTAAATTAATCCTAAAATGTGATTGTGTAAACTTTAATTAGGATTCTAGAACATTTCAGAGCACAGCCACTAATAGGGTTGCCAAAACAAAAACAAAAATACCTGGAAAAACTCAGCAGGTCTGGCAGTGTCTGCGGAGAGGGACACAGTTAACATTTCGAGTCCGTATGACCCTTCAACAGAACAGATCCCAGGGTTGAAGGTTTAACTCCAGGACAGTGCTGTGTGTAACCCTGGAGAAAAAAAAAACATCCAACAATGAAAAAGGTTTGTGGTTTTTAAATTCTCTTTGAACATTTCTCTTTACTAGACATAAAAATATTGAAAATGGGAGAAAAAGGCTGTTTGGCTGACAATCAAGCATCATCAGATCGGGTAATGAGTCTTTTTGCTTTCCTATTGGCGTAGGAAGGGAGTAAGTCACAAAAGGGATGTGTCGGCTGACGAGCGACTGGAGCTTTGGGGTCAAGACATGTGATGAAACCTCAAAGAACATATTTAATCACAGTCGGCAACTCCAGCCACTAACTGGGCCCATGCAGCCAAACTAAGGACTGTTCATCCCATTGAATCAAGGTTCAGTGTCCCTCTTTACAGGAATTTATGGGAAAGACAATCTCTCTCCTCAGCTCATATTACACCTTTTTTGCAGCTCAATTTTCCTGTGAGTGTGGTGATACAGCGGTGTAAAAGTGCATTTCTATGGCACTTTTCATGACCTTCAGATATCCCCACACACCTCACAGCCAAAGTAGTACTTTTGAAGTGTGGCTAATGTTCTAATCTGGGAAATGCAGCAGCCAATTTGTGCACAGCAAGATCCCACAGACAGCAATGTGATGATGACCAGGTAATCTGCTTTTGCAATGTTGGATGAGGAATAATATTGGCCAGGACACAGGGGAGATTTCCCCTGTACTTCAAAACTAATATGTCCACCTGAGAGGGCCTCAACTTAATGCCTCATCCAAAAGACGGCACTGACCCTGACAGTCCAGCACTCCCTTGGTAGCACACAGGAAGCATCAGCCTGCATTATGGGTTGGGGCAGAGAAATTTAGAAGGAGATTTGATCAAGGAGTTGAGAAACAATTTCTAGTAATAGGAGGATCAGGAACCCAAGGGACACAGAGGGCAAAAGAACCTGGGACGAGATGAGGAGAATTTTTTTTAATGCAGTGAGCCAGCAGAGACACAATGGGTCAAATGGCCTCTTGCTGTGCTGCGTAATTCCATTGCTGGAGTGAGATTTGAACCCTTCATTCTGACAGGGGGACGCTGGTCACTGGGTTATAGCTGATATCCAAAGGCATTTCTAGCAGTGAGGCTAGAGTCCTGGTTGTAAGATAGTTCTGCAATGTGACATCGTTCATAAACTCAGGGTAATTAAAACCAATGAAATATTATGAAGTGTAGTTACAGTTGGGAGGTTGTGGAAAGGGCTGTTCTATCTTAGTCACGGTGACTATCTCTCCAGCTTCTCACTGGCCATCTTTTGTTCTAGAACTTTCCGCTAGTGTTCGACACCAGATCAGACTTTTATATGTTGATTTTAAGTTCTGTTTTTCATCTTCCGCTTTTTCTGTTGACAGTTAGGATTTCTAACTTGGTTTTTAGGTTCTTGTGTTCTGTCCAGTTTCCTGCTCAGGGCTGGTTAGTTAGATCTCCTCCACTCCTTGACCTCTCACCTCACTCACTGGCTCCTGTTCAGCTGATTATCAGCTCATTGCCTCCTTTGTAAAGTTTCACCATGGAATCAAGGCAAAGTGAAGACACCAATGAAATTACTGGACAGTAAACTCCCACCACAGGCACACAGCTTTCTCCTAAAGCCATGTGTGTGATCCACTAGATTCCCGATGACTCAATCTCATTATAAAGGGACAATGTTGTTACAATATAATACACTGGCAGAGCGAATCACTTACCCATTATAGGCCCCTCTAGATTCTCATTCCCATCCAATCACTAGAATGAGGATTGGGTAGATGCTATTAAGGCCACAGGTCTTTTAGATTAGCACCTATCTGGTGAAGGTTAAAGTTGACTGCACTACGTGGGGTTCAAATCCTGTGAACAGCGATCCAGATATTGACAGGAGAGGTTCTAACCACAAGTCTCGTTCATTAGAATGGGGAACGCATCAGGAAGGAGAGATCTTGGAGTGCTAGATTAACCAATCACATTGTTCCTGACATCTGACTGAAACAGAGAGCATCAAAGGGTTAAAACAACAGTTTTTTTTAAAATAGAGGGAGTCTGTCTAAAAGCTGAAGGGTTAATGAGGATGGTGTTTTCTCCTGTTAGTGCTTTGCTGTATCATTCTCAGAGAGGAACTGTTCCAAATGCTCATGTGTTTGACTTTTGAAATTTCAGACACTGCCATCCTTCAGCCCAGTCTGTGTGGTGATGACTGGGTTCAAACACAGAACACTCAGCATAGTTGCATTTTTCTACTTTACCTGAGGGAGAGAGAGTGGAGGGGGACATCTCTCACCCAGGATCAGTATTACACCTGGGAAAACTGGGCATCATTTCCGATACAGTCAGAACCTCTGAGCTGATCCAGTGCACACAGCAAATGAATGATATTGGCTGAACCCAGATCACTCTCAACTTCCAAATCACAAACCAGTCTTGTTATGATCAAATATACATTTAGTATCATTTTTCAGATAAGATGTTAAACTGAGTCTCCATTGCTCTCAGAAGGACATTAAAGACCATATGGACTATTTTAGTTATGATCCCATAGAGACCAATAATTTTAAGCAAGAGATTTGAATTCCCAGTGACCAACTTAAGGTATTTCACAAGTGTTAAGACTTTTACTGTAACAAACAAACTAAAAATAAATGTGACTAAACATTACCTAGTAGGAAATTACTAGAATGATAACCCTTAATAATGTCTTAAAATGACCTATAACATCATGCTGCATATATACATTACAACACACTCTCCACAGGGTTAAAGTCTTTAAAGGAACAGTCCGCTGTCACTCCCAGCTTCCAATGGGTTCACGTCTCCCTGTTTCACTGAGCCATAACATCCCATGATTGAATTCCTCAGTCTTCTAAGGAGTCCCGAATGGACTTTCAGTAGTGACACCCACTCGTGATTTCTCGAGCCTCGCCAGGACAAATCTTCCAAAACCTTTAGATTTCCAAGGGAGGCATCTCTTCAAACAGAGACCATCTTCCCTGTCACATTCTGCCTGGTAGCTTGCAGAGGACCACCAGCCTTCTCTGTGCTCTCTTTTTGTCCTGAAATTCTGGGACAGAAAGTCCGTTCACAGTCAGTCCAGCTGCCTTTGTTTTCAGGTGTGAACACCTTGTGCCAGTATCCAAGAACCCAGTAGAACCTCTTCACTATATTCTACCTTGACTTAAAGAGACAGTCCAAAAAAAATCTATGTTATAAAATCTCACATTCGTTATATTTTGAAGAGCATATTTATCCCTCAATCAACACCACAAAAAGCAGATTATCTGGTTATTATCACATTGCTGTTTGTGAGCTTGCTGTGTGAAAATTTAGCTGTCTCATTTCCTACATTACAACCATGACTACATTTCAAAAATACTACATTGGCTGTAAAGCACTTTGAGATGCATTGAAGGGTGTGAGATGAACACTGAACTTACCAGAGGATTATATTCTAAAATGACCCTTTAACACAGAGTAAAACAGGGTAGTGCTGAAAAGGTTGGGGTTGGGTGTGTGGGGGGGTGGGGTAGGTGCTTGATGAATTCCTGGTAAACACCTCAGTTTGGAGGGGTGACCATGTGACTCTGGGTTGCTATGGAGATGAGAGTTGAGAAAGGATAGAAAGTCAAGCAGAAATCCATTGAGGTGTTGAGTTGCGGTGTTCCCCACCTGTCTCACAAACTCAGAAAGAAGATCTGCTACTGAGGGACAGGGAGAGGCCAATTGGAATTCGCCCAGGAGCAGCTTTTCTCGGTTCTGTAGGAGAAGATGGGGAGCAGGAGTCAAACTCTCTCTGGAACAAACAGTTTGACAAGTGCTGGCTAAGCCGTTTAAATACAAGAATCTCAGAATTCTGGATCCTCAGGACTTGCTGTGGCCGAGGGAGAGGGGGATTCGCTGACCTGTGCCTTGCTGGTGATAATCAGATCGGGGAAACTCGGGCAGGGCGGAACGATTGTCGAAGGATTGCCTGGGGCAGGATATTCGGGTTGTCGTTAGGGTGTAGGGGACGGGCTGGGGAGCAGCTGGGAAACCGTCCACCACCCGCAATCGGCCCCTGACCCGTGATTTCACGCGGGCCGAGAACCTCAGCGCTGCCGGGGTGGGGGGGTGGGGGTGGGGGTGGGGGTTGGTGGGGAGGAGGGTGAGTGGAAAAGTCTGCGCCACTCGCGGGGGGAGGGGGAGGGGAGCAGGAACAGAAAACTGCCTGAAGGTAGGCGGCTTCCTCAGGGACCTGAACAACCTTCAAAACAGAAATTAAACATTCTTAAAATTAGAAAAAAAATATATCCCGCCAAGGCACTCCCTCACAATAACATCAACAGAATAAAAACTCTGCCCAAAAATGTATATGTATATCCCGGCCCGTGGATGGGGTTTGGTAAAAAATCGAGAGGCCTCCTGGCCGATTGGCCTCTCCATAAGGCTGGATGGGCAGTGAAAAACAGCTTTAAATTAATTGCTGAAAGGCCTTAACAGGCCTCCTAATTGTCAGTGTGAGTGCTGCCGACTCTCACACACACACTCACTGACCGAAATATCGCGCAGCTGCGCAGTGACATCAGGTCGCTCGCCTGACATCATCGTGCACCATTTTACACCCAGTCGGGTCAGGCGCACGCCCGTCCACTGGATGTAAAATCCTGCCCCTGAAATTTTGTGGTGGGAGGTGGTGAACCTCTGCTGGAGAGCTCGGAGTGACAATCGGACTATCCCCCTAATGCTGCACATCTGTCAGTGGTGTGGTATAGAGTTGAAGAGTTTTGTAAGGCATATTCTGGCTGTGTTAGCTAGTTAATGCAAAAATTACCTGTTTCTTTAGTTCAATGCATTAGTTGCCTGTTAGGTAATGTTTGATCTAGGTTGATTTCAGTTTGTTTGTTACAGTAAAAGTCTTAAAATGTGAAATCTTGTCCTTAGTTAATTTTTTTTGACAGTGTTAAAAATGACTCTACTGGGGCCATAACAGGTGCTATAGAAATGTAAGTCTTTCTTGTTTTAGGGATTCCAATCTGAGCTTATGCACAGGGAGTTTGCAGGCCAAAGGGCATTGGCTGTCTCAAGAGCAGTGGAATATCTCGTTCTATTAATGTGCAGCTCCTGTGAAGGCTCAACAAGCCTGATGATCACAGATTCCTGTTACCCAGAGGAGCTGTCATGATGTTTTCATCATGACAATTTATTTACAGCATAAAATCACGTCATTCAGCTCAACTAGTCCACACTCTTGTCCATTTATGCCCCACATGAGCCTCCTCCTTCTATTGGCACATCCTTCTGTTCCTTTCTCCCTCCTGTTTATCCAGTTTCCCCTTAAATCTATCTACACTATTCACCTCAATCATTCCCTGTGGGAGTGAGTTCCATGTTCTCCCGACTCTGTGGGCAAAGATGTTTCCCCTGAATTCCCTGTTGGATTTATTGGTCATTATCTTATATTGATGGTTCCTGGTTTTCGATTGCTCCCCTGAAATGTGGAAACATCTTCCTTGACAATCCGCCTTGCCCACTCTGATGACTCAGAGTCACTTTGCTGATTCTGTCGAAGGGTCATGAGGACTCGAAACGTCAACTCTTTTCTTCTCCGCCGATGCTGCCAGACCTGCTGAGTTTTTCCAGGTAATTCTGTTTTTGTTTTGGATTTCCAGCATCCGCAGTTTTTTTGTTTTTATCACTTTGCTGATTGGTTGATCGACTGATGACTCTCATATGGTTTCCGCAGGGAGAGAGGTTTAACAGGTACAATGAGAGCCAAACAGCCTAGGGAATGCCTGATAGAGCAGACTTTCTGAAACAGAAAGACTTACATTTTAATAGAGCCTCAGGACATCCAAAACCACTTTACTACCAATGAAGTTCTATTTTTGCAGTATTGTCACTGTTGTAATGTAGGAAATATGGCAGCCAATTTGCACACAGCAAGATCCCACAAGCAGCAATGAAATAAACAAATAAACTACCAAATAATCTATCAGTGTTATTGGTGATGGTTGAAAGAAGATTATTAGCTCTGAGGAGAACTCACCAGCTTTTCATCAAGGCGGTGCCATGGGATCTTTTATGTCTACCTGAAAGAGCAGATGGGCCTCAGTTTAACATCTCACCCAATGACAGCACCTCTGACAGTGCAGCACTCCCTCAATACAGCATTGAAGTTATCAGCCTATATCCTTGTGCTCAAGTCTCTAGAGTGGGACTTTGAAACCAAAGACTTCCGAGGTGGGCTTGCTACCCACTGGGTTATGTCTGATGCTATGACAGCTTCCTTTAGCTGCCTGGAGACACCAGGTTAGGCTGCCCAGTGAGCGTCTCCAGGATCATAGGATAAGAATTTTGTAAGTTTCAATGAGATCACCTCACAGTCTTTGAAACTTTAGAGAATATAAGCCCAGTCTCCTCAATCTCTCTTCCTAGGACAATCTCATCAAGCCAGGGATTAATCTGGAGAATCTCCATTGTGCCCCTCTGTGGCAAGTAGGAATGAATAGACCATTCTCAGGGTGGCAGGCTGTTACTAGTGGGGTCCGCAAGGATCATTGCTTAGGCCTTGAGTCTCTAAAAGCCTTCATTGGCCTTCATCGTGAGGGGATGTGAGTACAGGAGTTAAGAAAGATGTCTTGCTGCAATTGTATAGAGTCTTGGTTAGACCTCACCTGGAGTACTGTGTACAGTTTTGGTCTCCTTATCTAAGGAAGGATATACCTGCCATAGAGGGAATACAATGGAGGTTCACCAAATTAATCCCTGGGATGATGGGATTGTCTTATGAGGAGAGATTGAGGAGACTGGTTCTGTATTCTCTAGAGTTTTGAAGAATGAGAGGTGATCTCATTGAAACCACAGAATTCTTACAGGCTGTGAAACAGTCAATGTGGATAAGATATTTCCCTTGGCTGATGAGTCTAAAACCAGGGGACACAGTCTCAGAATAAGGCCATTTAAGACTGAGATAAGGAGGAATTTCTTCACTCAGAGGGTGGTGAATCCTTGGAATTCTCTACCCCAAAGGGGTACAAGACAGAAATTGATACATTTCTAGATAATAATGAAGGGATCCGGGGATAGTGGGGAAGAATGACTAAGAGGTAAATGATCAGCCAGGATCTGTTTGAATGTCAGAGCACGCTCGATGGGCCAAATGGTCTCCTCCTGTTCCTATTTCTCATGTTCCAATGTCCTAATGAATGAAAGTAGAAACAGAAATGAAGTAAGAATTCTGTAAACTTTTTTTTTTGTGGACCAGCATTCATTAGAATCTGCAGATCCTTTTATTATACACCTCAACCCCAGAGGACAACAGCACAGCTGGAAAACAATTTACTACATCATATCTGAAAACTAGTCTCATTGCCCCGCTCTCTGCTAGGGTTGTGAAATCTCCAGGATTGGCCTGGGGTCTCCAGGAATTGAAGATCAATCTCCAGGACTCTGCTGTGTGCAACCCTGGACCCTGGAGAAAAGAATGGTTGGGACATTAAAAAAGATTGTTTTTTTTTAATGCTTTCTTTGAATGTTTCTCTTTACTAGATATAACAATGTTGAAAATGGGAGAAAAAGGCTGTTTGGTTGACAGCCAAGAATCATCTAATTGCATAATGAGTCTTTTTGCTTTCCACTTGGTGTAGGAAGGCAGCATGTCACAAGGATGGATGTGTTGGCCGACTAATGGTGGGAGTGGGAGTGCAAGTCATGTGATGAAATCTCCAGGAATACATTTAATTACAGTTGGCAACCCTACTCTGAGCACACTTGCTAACGTCAGATCCCTTCTCCACATATCCCTCACTCTCCACACATCTTCCTCCTTCATATGTGCCCCACCAATCCCCATCCACATAACCTTCTCTTTAACACCACCAGTTGTTTTTTTCTGCTCGATCCTAGTTTCCTGTTGGTGTTCTGTTACTGGGTTTCGGCTGAGAGGTGAGCTGTGTGCTATTGGGTGACTGAGCTGATGGACAATGCTGTCCTTTGTGCAGCCTTTATTTAGCAGAGGAATGGACTGACCAATCCATGTCTCAACTTCTCCTGTCCAGGCACGAGGAGATTTCACAAGGGCTGCAACTTGTTATAGATGTGGGTAGAAAACCCCTCCCACTGAGCTCACCTCAGCCACATTGACAGCACATGAGATCCATGCTCCTGAATCACTGTTTTTGTGAAGCTGTTTGGAGAGAGTTTTCCCAATTCCTACAGCCCCTTTGTCTGAATTATCTGATTTCCCCCTGAAAGGCTTGGCTCTCATTTTAAGGCTATTGCACCCTTTTTCTGTACCACCCCCCTCAACCAGAGAAATTAGTTTCACTTTATCTACATGATCATCATTTTAATCATCTTCAATTTTTATTCCTTTAACCTTTAATCATCTTAAACACCTCATTTAGATCATCCCTTAATCTTCTAGACTCAAGGAAATACAAGCCTAGTCTGTATAGCCTCTCCTCGTAAACTAACTCCTTTAATCCCATTCTAGTGAATCGGTGCTGCGTCCCTTCCAAAGTCAATATATCCTCCCTGAGACACAGAGTCTGGAACCAGACGTCATTATCCACTTTATTCAGGCTAAAGTATTATTTGCATTTATTAATGAAAGCATGGTCGCCTGTGGTGGGGAGCAATAAAATCAGAGATGTTGAAGAGGTCAGAGGTGAAGGAGTGGTATACAGTCTGGTATACAGTCTGCTGTCTTTCAAGGTGAAAAGTTACACATGGACTTGATGAGGAAGATCCTAACTTCATACAGGCATAAAACAGGTGATATTGAATCAGATGCCATTTTTACATCTCGCCCTGATTTTAATTCCACTGCTGTCAATAGAAATGAAATAAGGGTTACTGTAGGGTTTAGCTGTTCGATGTTTGATTATGTGTGCCTAGTATCTGTTCTCTGTGTGTGTGTGGTTAGCTAAATCTAGGTGTGGTCACTCAGGCAAAGAAACTAAATTGAGACAAACTGGTGTAAGCATGAGAGAGCAGCCATTTTAAAGCATTGAATAAAATTCCTGTTACTCACATAGAAGCTGGTGTATCGTCTCTGCATATCTCAGAGGCTTAAAACACAGCAGTTATGAGTGCTCACAAATCCTGGGTATGTGAGGGACTGGGGACCTGCTCTGGAGCAGCTTTGCCTAGGTACCTGAGAGGTTAAAGAGGAGGCCAAGATGTCATGCCTGGTTAGCCCATGCTTAGCATACGACACCATCTTGGTAAAGGAGTTGAAGCCACTTAGGAATGGCCACCCGGAGGATCATTAAGAGGTTGATTGATAATTTAGTTGCCTAGCAGCACCCATGAATGAGGCTGTACACTTCACTTAACTGCCTCTCCTAACTGACCAGCTGAGCAAGTCACTGCTGAGAATTTTGGATTTCGAGGTAAATCCCATTTTACTATTCACTTCTTGTTAAAGGTTCAATGAGGATTCTTGAAACATAAGGGCTGTCTGGGAAACTTTGTCCAGATTCACCAACCCTTGAGCAACATTTATTCCAAATATTCCCTGAGGACTTCACTTAAAGAGTGAGTGGTACTTTATCTTACTGTTGTAATGTGCCTTTAAGGGGTAGCAGAATGACATCACTCAAAGGGAAGTGTGTCATGATCCAGTCTCAGTTTCACTTTGGCCTATGATCAGAACACAGCGCACACAGTTCCGCTGCTGATGTTTTCAGGTTTTCTATCTATGTATATACATTTTCACATGTCTAGTTTAAATAAATGAGCCACAATGTGTTTACACAATCCCTTGTGACTGATTGATGCCTTTATATAGTTATAAAAACATGACATGATGTTCAGCAGTGGTCAAACAGCCTAGCAGCAAGATTAAGTACAGGTACAACATGCTGAACAGCCATTTGTCATGTGATATGGCATGAGACAACCCTCAATACTTTGGTCAGACCAAAATGAGTTTGCAGAATCAGTGCTGAAATCACAATGACTGGCTGCATAGAAACATTTGGATGATACAGGCTGGGATTGGGCTCAAATAAAGAGCAGGTAAGCAGATGGATCCCTTGTGGTGAGGTTGCAGCACATAGCCTGTCAGTTCCATGAGTGGGACAGTGCACCCAGAGAACTAACACCAGGCTAGCTCAGCCAGAAAAGTGACAGCCCAGGATGTGGACCAGTTCAAAGCGAGCGAGGGAGAGTTAAACTAAACAAAACCATCATAAACATCGGGCCTGAGAAGGTTGTGATTATAACAGGTGATCTTGAGAGTTGGCAAACAATACATTGAATAAAACAAGGAGGAAGGTCAAAGGGAAATTGTCAGGATGTCCACAAACCTCCTCAGTTTAAACTGGACTGCAGCTGCCCTACTATCCAAATTCAGAATGTTTAAACAGCGTACAGAGCTGTGGTTTCTTGATTCAGGTGTGTCTGAACCAGACAAGCAAGCTATAAAAATTCACCTAGCAATTTGGAATGAAGGTCTACAGAGGCTGAACACGTCAGGATTAACAGCAGAAGAGCTAATGGATCCCCAAAAGTTATGGACTACATTGGAAGGCTGCTTCAGAATCAGGTTAAATTTCCATATTCATCGATTAGAGTCCATGTCATTTCGATAACAGCTTAGAGAATCCATAGACCACTCCATCAGCAGATACAGAGAAAAGGGTACATATTGTGATTTTTTTCAAATTCAGAACTAGCAGACAGAATTGTTCAGTTCATGATCACATCCACTCCCATGAAAACATTCCAGAAAGATCCACTAGACAAACCCAAAGCATATAGCATCACAGAACTACAGGATGGACTTAAGTATAAAGCAATCCTCACAGGTCAACAAAACTTACAGGTCCCAAGTACAACCCCAATTGTTGACACACTCACTGGAACACCCAAACCTAGCAAGACATGAGGAAGACGTGGCCTTCTGCATGCACCAAGGAAATGCCCAGCTTTTCATCAATTCTGCAAGGCCAGAAAGGGCCATTGGCAGTGACTAGAGCAAAGGCTGATGCAGCTACAAAGATCCATGCACTGCTCCATACAGACTGTTCACAACAGGTACCTCCAAGTAATAAGAACAACCATCCGGTATCCCATCAGACACATATACATGAGGTGATTGACAAACCAGAAAATGACAATAACATGCACAATGAGGCAAAGAGCGGTGAACACATTTCACATCCTCAATCTCGTGGAAAACACAGACATTGTCACACTGTCCGGAGTTGTTGCCAAGATTAAAATTATCTCCCCTAAGAAAGTTGGTGACTACTTGTCATTGGCCGAGATTGATGCAGGGGCAAGAGCCAACATCCTACCTCTGTGGATTCTAAAAGACATGTATCCACAGACATGGAAGGCCATGGCAAAACCTACTAATGCGCAACTTTCAGTGTACACTGATTCCATGTGTAGGATCCATAGTCCTGGGGTGCAAGTACAATCAATCCTCCTGGGTGTCACAAATGTTCTACACTGTGGAGACTAAAGGCCCGGCAATTGCAGGTCTACCAACATGTTGTGACCTCACACTAATGACAATCCATGGAATTAATCAGACTTCACAAGGCAGATCAACCTCAGAAACTAGCCCCATCACCTCAGTTCATGACCTAACACCGAAACATCCAGAACGTTTGAACAAAATTGGCAGTTTCAAGGGAGCTGCAACATTACACTTGCAGGAGAATGCAAGTCAGTCAATTGATCTGATATATTTTGCACAATGCTAGTCTCAACATCTACCAGAAGAAATGGTTAAAGATCCCACACTACAGAAACTGTGGAAAACCATCATTGAAGGATTATCCGATTCAATTCAGCATGTCCACCAATACATGAGACCATTTTCGTCTTACTGGGATGAGCTAGGCATCTCCCAGGGAGTCATTTTCAAAGGCAGGCAGGTTATCATTCTAGAATATTTGTGATCTGATATTCTTCAACAGCTTCATCCCTCATGCATGGTCAAAAATTGGATGAAAAGACTTGCAAGAGAAGCTGTCTATTGGCTGGGTATATAAAATGACACTGAAGTCATCATCAAGAAATGCGAGGCACATCAAGAGCATGTGCCAAGTCAGCACAAAGATCCATTGATTCCACATGGAGTTCCTACCCATCCTTGGTCTAAAATCACATCTGACCTCTTTTATGTCCATGGCACTAACTTCAT
>NW_024470892.1:789380-796607 GCF_017639515.1 Carcharodon carcharias
AGCCTCTCCTGGACTCTGGGTCTGAGTCCCACCCTGAGCTGTGCTCTGAGAAACTAACTTAACAACTATTTGTTTGAGGGAGCTGCCTGGAGTTTAATAATAATCTGATTTTGTTTGTTTTACTCTTTACAAAGGATTCTTTTATCTGGGATACAGTTCTCTTTGCCAACAGGAAGTGGATGATGCAGCCTGGAGTTTCTAGCTGTAAGCTGCCGGCAGTTTAAGATATAATTATATCTGTGGTGTGCTATCTGTACCTGCATGCAGGGAAGATGGCAGATAAGGAGACCATGTGTTTGTCAGCACGGAGACTGGAACATCCTTTTAACGGAATCCTGCATCTGTTCCACCGGGCAGCGTTCACCCAGGCTTCAGGGGGCCCTCACCCCCTGGGCAGAACCTCCTGCCTCGGAGTGAAGAGGCTGTGGGTTCAAACCCTTCACCAGAGACTTAATAAAAGAGAATAGTTGGTGAGGCTACTTCACAGGGGACTCACTCAAAAGTTTTCAAAATATTAAGGGGTAGGGTTCAGGTGGAGAGAGAGTAACTAGTCCCACTCGCTGGGGAGTCGAGGACCCGGGGGAACGATGGTCTCCAAATCAGAACCAGACCTCTCAGGGGTGAAATTAAAAACACTTTCACAAACAGAGTAAAAGGAATTTGGAATTCTCTCTCTGCGAAATTACTTGAGCAGCTGGAAATTGGAAATCTGAGATTGAGAGATTGACGTTAAAGGAAGATATTAAGGGATTGGGGGATGAGGCAGGGTTAAGTTGCGAGTCTGAAGTGACCTCACTGAACGGTAGAAAAGACTTGGTGGGCCGAATGGCCACCTCATGTTCCTATGTTCCAAAAGACGTGAGTGTGAGACCGGGATCACCTGGATAAGGCAGCGAGTGAAGCGGTCCAGGCCTGACAACAGCCTGACACATTCTCATCGAAAGATTTGTTTATATTTGCTGCTGAATGGGGAGAACTTCAAAGGAGTCGGGGCCAACACATCTGAGCTGGGCCGAGGGCACCTCTGGCTCAGAAAATCACGGGGTTAACGCTGACGCCAGGGCCTGAAACCTTTGGTCATAGCACTCGGACAATGGGCAGGCCCAGAGGAAGACAGGAAACGGGGCTCTGGCCACAATCAGCCCCTGACCGAGATTTGATGCTGGCTGGGGCGTGGGTGGGGGCAGGGGTGGGGGAGGAGGGTGGGGGTGGGGGTGGGGGAGAAGCGTGGGGGTGGGGGAGGAGAGTGGGGGTGGGGGGTGGGGGCAGAGTTGGGGGTGGGGGTGGGGGAGGAGGATGGGGGAGGAGGATGGGGGCAGGGGTGGGGGTGGGGGAGAAGGGTGGGGGTGGGGGTGGGGGTGGGGGAGGAGGATGGGGGAGGAGGGTGGGGGTGGGGGTGGGGGTGGGGGAGGAGGGTGGGGGTGGGGGTGGGGGTGGGGGAGGAGGATGGGGGAGGAGGGTGGGGGTGGGGGTGGGGGAGGAGGATGGGGGTGGGGGAGGAGCGGGGGGGTGGGGGATGGGGGCAGGGTTGGGGGTGGGGGGTGGGGGAGGAGGATGGGGGAGGAGGGTGGGGGTGGGGGTGGGGGTGGGGGAGGAGGATGGGGGAGGAGGGTGGGGGTGGGGGTGGGGGGTGGGGGTGGGGGAGGAGGATGGGGGAGGAGGGTGGGGGTGGGGGTGGGGTGGGGGAGGAGGATGGGGGAGGAGGGTGGGGGTGGGGGTGGGGGAGGAGGGTGGGGGCAGGGGTGGGGGAGGAGGGTGGGGGTGGGGGTGGGGGTGGGGGTGGGGGTGGGGGTGGGGGAGGAGGATGGGGGAGGAGGGTGGGGGTGGGGGTGGGGGAGGAGGGTGGGGGTGGGGGTGGGGGTGGGGGAGGAGGGTGGGGGTGGGGTTGGGGGTGGGGGTGGGGGAGGAGGATGGGGGAGGAGGGTGGGGGTGGGGGTGGGGGAGGAGGGTGGGGGAGGAGGGTGGGGGTGGGGGGTGGGGGAGGAGGGTGGGGGCAGGGGTGGGGGAGGAGGGTGGGGGTGGGGGTGGGGGTGGGGGTGGGGGTGGGGGAGGAGGGTGGGGGTGGGGGTGGGGGACGAGGGTGGGGGAGGAGGGTGGGGGTGGGGTTGGGGGTGGGGGTGGGGGACGAGGGTGGGGGTGGGGTTGGGGGTGGGGGTGGGGGAGGAGGATGGGGAAGGAGGATGGGGGCAGGGGTGGGGGGTGGGGGAGGAGGATGGGGGAGGAGGGTGGGGGTGGGGGTGGGGGTGGGGGAGGAGGATGGGGGAGGAGGGTGGGGGTGGGGGTGGGGGTGGGGGAGGAGGGTGGGGGTGGGGGTGGGGGTGGGGGAGGAGGGTGGGGGTGGGGGTGGGGGCAGGGGTGGGGGTGGGGGTGGGGGAGAAGCGTGGGGGTGGGGGAGGAGAGTGGGGGTGGGGGGTGGGGGCAGAGTTGGGGGTGGGGGTGGGGGAGGAGGATGGGGGAGGAGGGTGGGGGAGGAGGGTGGGGGTGGGGGTGGGGAGGAGGGTGGGGGAGGAGGGTGGGGGTGGGGGTGGGGTTGGGGGTGGGGGTGGGGTTGGGGGTGGGGGTGGGGTTGGGGTGGGGGTGGGGAACGAGGGTGGGGGTGGGGTTGGGGGTGGGGGTGGAGTTGGGGTGGGGGTGGGGGACGAGGGTGGGGGTGGGGTTGGGGGTGGGGGTGGGGTTGGGGGCGGGGGTGGGGTTGGGGTGGGGGTGGGGGACGAGGGTGGGGGTGGGGGTGGGGGTGGGGGTGGGGGACGAGGGTGGGGGTGGGGTTGGGGGTGGGGGTGGGGTTGGGGTGGGGGTGGGGACGAGGGTGGGGGTGGGGTTGGGGGTGGGGGTGGGGTTGGGGTGGGGGTGGGGGACGAGGGTGGGGGTGGGGTTGGGGGTGGGGGTGGGGGAGGAGGATGGGGGAGGAGGGTGGGGGTGGGGGTGGGTGGGTGGGGGTGGGGGACGAGGGTGGGGGTGGGGTTGGGGGTGGGGGTGGGGTTGGGGGCGGGGGTGGGGTTGGGGTGGGGGTGGGGTTGGGGGTGGGCAGACGGCTGCCTCAGGGAGACACAGACCCCGCCCCGAATAAACAAAACAACGAAAATGCTGCAACATCTGTCCACGCAGCACAAACAGGCGACTGAGAGCACAGGCCACACAAACACTCCCCACGTATCACTCCCTACTGCATTTCCCTTCGCAAACTTCGCCCCATCCAGGGTCAAAGTTCGAATGCCGTCTGGGGGAGCATCCTGTCCGTTAACCACGAGTGAGGACAGGTCACATAAAACCGCGGGTAATCGCATCATTAATGAGATTAATTACAAACTGAATTGTGGGCAGCAACTTTCCAACTGCAGCAAATGACCTGCCGAGTGAAAGATTCCACAAGTGACGATGGAACAATTACCCGACATCACACCACACTCTCTCATCTTCATTCAGGTCAGCACAGATAGCCCAGCATCAGAAACCAACTGGAGAGAGGAAAGAGTGCTGCACTGTCAGAGGGTCAGTACTGAGGGAGTGCTGCACTGTCAGAGGGTCAGTACTGAGGGAGTGCTGCACTGTCAGAGGGTCAGTACTGAGGGAGTGCTGCACTGTCATAGTGTCAGTACTGAGGGAGCGCTGCACTGTCAGAGGTTCAGTACTTAGGGAGTGCTGCACTGTCAGATGGTCAGTACTGAGGGAGTGCTGCACTGTCAGAGGGTCAGTACTGAGGGAGTGCTGCCCTGTCAGAGGGTCAGTATTGAGGGAGTGCTGCACTGTCAGAGGGAGAGTACTGAGGGAGTGCCGCACTGTCAGTGAGTCAGTACTGAGGGACCGTTGCATTGTCAGCGGGTCATTACTGAGGGAGTGCTGCACTGTCAGAGTGTCATAGCTGATGATTTGCTGCACTGTCATAGTGTCAGTATTGAGGGAGTGCTGAACTGTTAGTGTGTCAGTACTGAGGGAGTGCTGCATTGTCAGAGGGTCAGCACTGAGGGGGTGCTGCACTGTCAGAGGGTCATTCCGGGTGAAAGCTGCACTTTCAGAGGGTCAGTACTGAGGGAGTGCTGCACTGTCAGAGGGTCAGTACTGAGGGAGTGCTGCACTGTCAGAGGTTAAGTATTGAGAGAGTGCTGCACTGTCAGAGGGTCAGTACTGAGAGAGTGCTGCACTGTCAGAGTGTCAGTACTGAGGGAGTGCTGCACTGTCAGAGGGTCAGGACTGAGGGAGTGCTGCACTGTCAGAGGGTCAGTACTGAGGGAGTGCTGCACTGTCAGAGGTCAGTGCTGAGGGAGTGCTGCACTGTCAGAGGGTCAGTGCTGAGGGAGTGCTGCACTGTCAGAGGGTCAGTACTGAGGGAGTGCTGCACTGTCAGAGGGTCAGTACTGAGGGAGTGCTGCACTGTCAGAGGGTCAGTGCTGAGGGAGTGCCTGCACTGTCAGAGGGTCAGTACTGAAGGAGTGCCTGCACTGTCAGAGGGTCAGTACTGAGGAGTGCCGCACTGTCAGAGGGTCAGTACTGAAGGATTCCGCACTGTCAGAGGGTCAGTACTGAAGGAGTGCTGCACTGTCAGAGGGTCAGTACTGAGGGAGTGCTGCACTGTCAGAGGGTCAGTACTGAGGGAGTGCTGCACTGTCAGAGGGTCAGTAGTGAGGGAGTGCTGCACTGTCAGAGGGTCAGTACAGAGGGAGTGCTGCAATGTCAGAGGGAAAGTGCTGAGGGAGTGCTGCACTGTCAGAGGGTCAGCACTGAGGGAGTGCTGCACTGTCAGAGGGTCAGTACTGAGGGAGTGCTGCACTGTCAGAGGTCAGTAGTGAGGGAGTGCTGCACTGTCAGAGGGTCAGTACTGAGGGAGTGCTGCACTGTCAGAGGGTCAGTGCTGAGGGAGTGCTGCACTGTCAGAGGGTCAGTACTGAGGGAGTGCTGCCTTGTCAGAGGGTCAGTACTGAGGGAGTGCTGCACTGTCAGAGGGTCAGTACTGAGGGAGTGCTGCACTGTCAGAGGGTCAGTACTGAGGGAGTGCTGCACTGTCAGAGGGTCAGTACTGAGGGAGTGCTGCACTGTCAGAGGGTCAGTACTGAGGGAGTGCTGCACTGTCAGAGGGTCAGTGCTGAGGGAGTGCTGCACTGTCAGAGGGTCAGTACTGAGGGAGTGCTGCACTGTCAGAGGGTCAGTACTGAGGGAGTGCTGCACTTTCAGAGGGTCAGTACTGAGGGAGTGCTGCACTGTCAGAGGGTCAGTGCTGAGGGAGTGCTGCACTGTCAGAGGGTCAGTACTGAGGGAGAGCTGCACTGTCAGAGGGTCAGTAGTGAGGGAGTGCTGCACTGTCAGAGGGTCAGTACTGAGGGAGTGCTGCACTATCAGAGCGTAAGTGCTGAGGGAATGCTGCACTGTCAGAGGGTCAGTGCTGAGGGAGTGCTGCACTGTCAGAGGGTCAGTACTGAGGGAGTGCTGCACTGTCAGAGGTTAGTACTGAGGGAGTGCTGCAGTGTCAGAGGGTAAGTGCTGAGGGAGTGCCGCACTGTCAGAGGGTCAGTAATGAAGGAGTGCCGCACTGTCAGAGGGTCAGTACTGAAGGAGTGCCGCACTGTCAGAGGGTCAGTACTGAAGGATTGCCGCACTGTCAGAGGGTCAGCACTGAAGGAGTGCCGCACTGTCAGAGGGTCAGTACAGAGGGAGTGCTGCACTGTCAGAGGGTCAGTACTGAGGGAGTGCTGCACTGTCAGAGGGTCAGTAGTGAGGGAGTGCTGCACTGTCAGAGGGTCAGTACTGAGAGAGTGCTGCACTGTCAGAGGGAAAATGTTGAGGGAGTGCTGCACTGTCAGAGGGTCAGCACTGATGGAGTGCCGCACTGTCAGTGGGTCAGTACTGAGGGAGTGCTGCACTGTCACAAGGTCAGTAGTGAGGGAGTGCTGCACTGTCAGAGGGTCAGTACTGAGGGAGTGCTGCACTGTCAGAGGGTCAGTGCTGAGGGAGTGCTGAACTGTCAGAGGGTCAGTACTGAGGGAGTGCTGCCTTGTCAGAGGGTCAGTAGTGAGGGATTGCTGCACTGTCAGAGGGTCAGTACTGAGGGAGAGCTGCACTGTCAGAGGGTCAGTACTGAGGGAGTGATGAAATGTCAGAGGGTCAGTGCTGAGGGAGAGCTGCACTTACAAAGGGTCAGTGCTGAGGGAGTGCTGCACTGTCGGAGTGTCAGTAGTGAGAGAGTGTTGCACTGTCAGAGGGTCAGTACTGAGGGATTGCTGCACTGTCAGAGGGTCAGTACTGAGGGAGTGCTGCACTGTCAGAGGGTCAGTACTGAGGGAGTACTGCACTGTCAGAGGGTCAGTGCTGAGGGAGTGCTGCACTGTCAGAGGGTCAGTACTGAGGGAGTGCTGCACTGTCAGATGGTCAGTACTGAGGGAGTGCTGCACTGTCAGAGGGTCAGTACTGAGGGAGTGCTGCACTGTCAGAGGTTAGTACTGAGGGAGTGCTGGACTGTCAGAGGGTAAGTGCTGAGGGAGTGCTGGACTGTCAGAGGGTAAGTGCTGAGGGAGTGCCGGACTGTCAGAGGGTCAGTACTGAAGGAGTGCCGCACTGTCAGGGTGTCAGTACTGAAGGAGTGCCGCAGTGTCAGATGGTCAGTACAGAGGAAGTGCTGCACTGTCAGAGGGTCAGTACTGAGGGAGTGCTGCACTGTCAGAGGGTCAGTAGTGAGGGAGTGCTGCACTGTCAGAGGGTCAGAGATAAGGGAGTGCTGCACTGTCAGAGGGTCAGTACTGAGGGAGTGATGAACTGTCAGAGGGTCAGCACTGATGGAGTGCCGCAATGTCAGAAGGTCAGTACTGAGGGAGTGCTGCACTGTCAGTGGGTCAGTAGTGAGGGAGTGCTGCAATGTCAGAGGGTCAGTACTGAGGGAGTGCTGCACTGTCAGAGGGTCAGTACTGAGGGAGTGCTGCACTGTCAGAGGGTCAGTACTGAGGGAGTGATGAAGAGTCAGAGGGTCAGTAATGAGGGAGTACTGCACTGTCAGAGGGTCAGTAGTGAGGGTGTGCTGCACTGTCAGAGGGTCAGTGCTGAGGGAGTGCTGCAATGTCAGAGGGTCAGTACTGAGAGGGTGCTGCACTGTCAGAGGGTCAGTACTGAGTGAGTGCCGCACTGTCTGAGGGTCAGTACGGAGGGAGTGCTGCACTCCCAGAGGGTCAGTACTGAGGGAATGCTGCACTGTCAGAGGGTGAGTACGGAGGGAGTGCTGCACTGTCAGAGGGTCAGTTCTGAGGG
>NW_024470892.1:797103-836681 GCF_017639515.1 Carcharodon carcharias
TCCATTTGTGTCACTTTTCCCACAGTCGGTGCAGTTTGTGTCACTTTTCCCCACAGTCGGTGCAGTTTGTGTCACTTTTCCCCACAGTCGGTGCAGTTTGTGTCACTTTTCCCACAGTCGGTGCAGTTTGTGTCACTTTTCCCACAGTCGGTGCAGTTTGTGTCACTTTTCCCACAGTCGGTGCAGTTTGTGTCACTTTTCCCACAGTCGGTGCAGTTTGTGTCACTTTTCCCACAGTCGGTGCAGTTTGTGTCACTTTACCCACAGTCGGTGCAGTTTGTGTCACTTTTCCCCACAGTCGGTGCAGTTTGTGTCACTTTTCCCCACAGTCGGTGCAGTTTGTGTCACTTTTCCCCACAGTCAGTGCAGTTTGTGTCACTTTTCCCCACAGTCGGTGCAGTTTGTGTCACTTTTCCCCACAGTCGGTGCAGTTTGTGTCACTTTTCCCACAGTCGGTGCAGTTTGTGTCACTTTCCCCACAGTCGGTGCAGTTTGTGTCACTTTTCCCCACAGTCGGTGCAGTTTGTGTCACTTTTCCCACAAGTCGGTGCAGTTTGTGTCACTTTTCCCACAATCAGTGCAGTTTGTGTCACTTTTTCCCAAAGTCGGTGCAGTTTGTGTCACTTTTCCCACAGTCGGTGCCAGTTTGTGTCACTTTTCCCACAGTCGGTGCAGTTTGTGTCACTTTTCCCCACAGTCAGTGCAGTTTGTGTCACTTTTCCCACAGTCGGTGCAGTTTGTGTCACTTATCCCCACAGTCGGTGCAGTTTGTGTCACTTTTCCCACAGTCGGTGCAGTTTGTGTCACTTTTCCCCACAGTCGGTGCAGTTTGTGTCACTTTTCCCCACAGTCGGTGCAGTTTGTGTCACTTTTCCCCACAGTCGGTGCAGTTTGTGTCACTTTTCCCACAGTCGGTGCAGTTTGTGTCACTTTTCCCCACAGTCGGTGCAGTTTGTGTCACTTTTCCCACAGTCGGTGCAGTTTGTGTCACTTTTCCCCACAGTCGGTGCAGTTTGTGTCACTTTTCCCCACAGTCGGTGCAGTTTGTGTCACTTTTCCCCACAGTCGGTGCAGTTTGTGTCACTTTTCCCACAGTCGGTGCAGTTTGTGTCACTTTTCCCACAAGTCGGTGCAGTTTGTGTCACTTTTCCCACAGTCGGTGCAGTTTGTGTCACTTTTCCACACAGTCGGTGCAGTTTGTGTCACTTTTCCCCACAGTCGGTGCAGTTTGTGTCACTTTTCCCACAGTCGGTGCAGTTTGTGTCACTTTTCCCCACAGTCGGTGCAGTTTGTGTCACTTTTCCCCACAGTCGGTGCAGTTTGTGTCACTTTTCCCACAGTCAGTGCAGTTTGTGTCACTTTTCCCACAGTCGGTGCAGTTTGTGTCACTTTTCCCACAGTCAGTGCAGTTTGTGTCACTTTTCCCACAGTCGGTGCAGTTTGTGTCACTTTTCCCACAGTCGGTGCAGTTTGTGTCACTTTTCCCCACAGTCGGTGCAGTTTGTGTCACTTTTCCCCACAGTCGGTGCAGTTTGTGTCACTTTTCCCACAGTCGGTGCAGTTTGTGTCACTTTTCCCACAGTCGGTGCAGTTTGTGTCACTTTTCCCACAGTCGGTGCAGTTTGTGTCACTTTTCCCACAGTCGGTGCAGTTTGTGTCACTTTTCCCCACAGTCGGTGCAGTTTGTGTCACTTTTCCCACAGTCGGTGCAGTTTGTGTCACTTTTCCCACAGTCGGTGCAGTTTGTGTCACTTTTCCCACAGTCGGTGCAGTTTGTGTCACTTTTCCCCACAGTCGGTGCAGTTTGTGTCACTTTTCCCCACAGTCGGTCCAGTTTGTGTCACTTTTCCCCACAGTCGGTGCAGTTTGTGTCACTTTCCCCCACAGTCGGTGCAGTTTGTGTCACTTTTTCCCACAGTAGTTGCAGTTTGTGTCACTTTGAACCACAGTCGGTGCAGTTTGTGTCACTTTGCTCCACAGTCGGTGCAGTTTGTGTCACTTTTCTCCCCAGTCAGTGCAGTTTGTGTCACTTGTACCCACAGTCGGTACAGTTTGTATCATTTTTACCCACAGTCGGTGAAGTTTGTGTCACTTTTCCCCACAATCGGTGCAGTTTGTGTCACTTTTCCCATAGTCGGTGCAGTTTGTGTCACTTCTCCCCACAGTCGGTGTAGTTTCAGTCACTTTTTCCCCCATTCATTGCATTTGATGTGACTTTCCTGCACAGTTCAGTGCAGTTTGTGTCACGTTTACCCACAGTCGGTGCAGTTTGTGTCACTTTGTCCCACAGTCGGTGCAGTTTGTGTCACTTTTCTCCACAGTCGGTGCAGTTTGTATCATTTTTCAACACTCGGTATATTTTGTGTCACTTTCCGCTCAGTCGGTGCAGTTTTTGTCATTTTTCCCCACAGTCGGTACACTTGGTGTCACAGTTCCCGCACAGTCGGTGCAGTTTGTGTCACTTTTCCCACAGTCGGTGCAGTTTGTGTCACTTTTCCCACATTCGGTGCAGTTTGTGTCACTTTTCCCCACAGTCTGTGCAGTTTGTCACTTTTCCCACAGTCGGTCCATTTGTGTCACTTTTCCCACATTGGGTGCAGTTTGTGTCACTTTTCCCCACAGTCAGTGCAGTTTGTGTCAATTTTCCCACAGTCGGTGCAGTTTGTGTCACTTTTCCCCACATTCGGTGCAGTTTGTGTCACTTTTCCCACAGTCGGTGCAGTTTGTGTCATTTTTCCCCACAGTCTGTGCAATTTGTGTCACTTTTCCCCACAGTCGGTGCAGTTTGTGTCACATTACCCACAGTCTGTGCAGTTTGTGTCACTTTTCCCACAGTCGGTGCAGTTTGTGTCACTTTTCCCCACAGTCGTGCAGTTTGTGTCACTTTTCCCACAGTCGGTGCAGTTTGTGTCACTTTCCCCACAGTCAGTGCAGTTTGTGTCACTTTCCCCACAGTCAGTGCAGTTTGTGTCACTTTTCCCCACAGTCGGTGCAGTTTGTGTCACTTTTCCCACAGTCGGTGCAGTTTGTGTCACTTTTCCCACAGTCGGTGCAGTTTGTGTCACTTTTCCCCACAGTCGGTGCAGTTTGTGTCACTTTTCCCACAGTCGGTGCAGTTTGTGTCACTTTTCCCACAGTCGGTGCAGTTTGTGTCACTTTACCCACAGTCGGTGCAGTTTGTGTCACTTTACCCACAGTCAGTGCAGTTTGTGTCACTTTTCCCCACAGTCGATGCAGTTTGTGTCACTTTTCCCCACAGTCGGTGCAGTTTGTGTCACTTTTCCCCACAGTCGGTGCAGTTTGTGTCACTTTTCCCCCCATTCGTTGCAGTTGTGTCACTTTTCCACACAGTTGGTGCATTTTGTGTCACTTTCCCCCAGTTGGTGCAGTTTGTGTCACTTTCCCCCAGTTCGGTGCAGTTTGTGTCACTTTTCCCACATTCGGTGCAGTTTGTGTCACTTTTCCCACATTCGGTGCAGTTTGTGTTACTTTTCCCCACAGTCGGTGCAGTTTGTGTCACTTTTCCCACAGTCGGTGCATTTGTGTCACTTTTCCCACAGTCGGTGCAGTTTGTGTCACTTATCCCACAGTCGGTGCAGTTTGTGTCACTTTTCCCACAGTCGGTGCAGTTTGTGTCACTTTTCCCACAGTCAGTGCAGTTTGTGTCACTTTTCCCACAGTAGGTCCAGTTTGTGTCACTTTTCCGCACAGTCGGTGCAGTTTGTGTCACTTTTCCCACAGTTAGTGCAGTTTGTGTCACTTTTCCCCACAATCGATGCAGTTTGTGTCACTTTTACCCACAGTCGGTGCAGTTTGTGTCACTTTTCCCCACAGTCGGTGCAGTTTGTGTCACTTTTCCCCACAGTCGGTGCAGTTTGTGTCACTTTTCCCACAGTCGGTGCAGTTTGTGTCACTTTTCCCACAGTCGGTGCAGTTTGTGTCACTTTTCCCCACAGTCGGTGCAGTTTGTGTCACTTTTCCCACAGTCGGTGCAGTTTGTGTCACTTTTCCCACAGTCGGTGCAGTTTGTGTCACTTTTCCCACAGTCGGTGCAGTTTGTGTCACTTTCCCCACAGTCGGTGCAGTTTGTGTCACTTTTCCCCACAGTCTGTGCAGTTTGTGTCACTTTTCCCCACAGTCGGTGCAGTTTGTGTCACTTTTCCCACAGTCGGTGCAGTTTGTGTCACTTTTCCCCACAGTCGGTGCAGTTTGTGTCACTTTTCCCCACAGTCGGTGCAGTTTGTGTCACTTTTCCCACAGTCGGTGCAGTTTGTGTCACTTTTCCCACAGTCGGTGCAGTTTGTGTCACTTTTCCCCACAGTCGGTGCAGTTTGTCACTTTTCCCACAGTCGGTCCATTTGTGTCACTTTTCCCACATTGGGTGCAGTTTGTGTCACTTTTCCCCACAGTCAGTGCAGTTTGTGTCACTTTCCCCACAGTCTGTGCAGTTTGTGTCATTTTTCCCCACATTCGGTGCAGTTTGTGTCACTTTTCCCACAGTCGGTGCAGTTTGTGTCATTTTTCCCCACAGTCTGTGCAGTTTGTGTCACTTTTCCCCACAGTCGGTGCAGTTTGTGTCACATTACCCACAGTCTGTGCAGTTTGTGTCACTTTTCCCACAGTCGGTCCATTTGTGTCGCTTTTCCCCACAGTCGGTGCAGTTTTTGTCACTTTTCCCACAGTCGGTCCAGTTTGTGTCACTTTTCCCAAGTCAGTGCAATTTGTGTCACTTTACCCACAGTCAGTGCAGTTTGTGTCACTTTACCCAAAGTCAGTGCAGTTGGTGTCACTTTTCCCCACAATCGATGTGGTTTTTGTCACGTTTCCCACAGTCGGTGCAGTTTGTGTCACTTTTCCCCACAGTCGGTGCAGTTTGTGTCACTTTTCCCCACAGTCGGTGAAGTTTATGTCATTTTAACACACAGTCGGTGCAGTTTGTGTCACTTTTCCCACAGTCGGTGCAGTTTGTGTCACTTTTCCCACAGTCGTTGCAGTTTGTGTCACTTTTCCCACATTCGGTGCAGTTTGTGTCACTTTTCCCCACAGTCGGTGCAGTTTGTGTCACTTTTCCCACAGTCGGTGCAGTTTGTGTCACTTTTCCCACAGTCGGTGCAGTTTGTGTCACTTTTCCCACAGTCGGTGCAGTTTGTGTCACTTTTCCCACAGTCAGTGCAGTTTGTGTCACTTTTCCCCACAGTCGTGCAGTTTGTGTCACTTTTCCCACAGTCGGTGCAGTTTGTGTCACTTTTCCCCACAGTCGGTGCAGTTTGTGTCACTTTTCCCCACATTCGGTGCAGTTTGTGTCACTTTTCCCCACAGTCGGTGCATTTTGTGTCACTTTCCCACAGTTGGTGCAGTTTGTGTCACTTTTCCCACAGTTGGTGCAGTTTGTGTCACTTTTCCCCACATTCGGTGCAGTTTGTGTCACTTTTCCCACAGTCGGTGCAGTTTGTGTCACTTTTCCCCACAGTCGGTGCAGTTTGTGTCACTTTTCCCACACTCGGTGCAGTTTGTGTCACTTTTCCCACAGTCGGTGCAGTTTGTGTCACTTATCCCACAGTCGGTGCAGTTTGTGTCACTTTTCCCACAGTC
This sequence comes from Carcharodon carcharias, assembly GCF_017639515.1. Taxonomy (NCBI): domain Eukaryota; kingdom Metazoa; phylum Chordata; class Chondrichthyes; order Lamniformes; family Lamnidae; genus Carcharodon; species Carcharodon carcharias. The sequence continues at coordinate 802,696 of NW_024470892.1, forward strand.
GGTGCAGTTTGTGTCACTTTTCCCACAGTCAGTGCAGTTTGTGTCACTTTTCCCACAGTAGGTCCAGTTTGTGTCACTTTTCCGCACAGTCGGTGCAGTTTGTGTCACGTTTCAACAGTTAGTGCAGTTTGTGTCACTTTTCCCCAAAATCGATGCAGTTTGTGTCACTTTTACCCACAGTCGGTGCAGTTTGTGTCACTTTTCAACAGTTAGTGCAGTTTGTCTCACTTTTCCACACATTCAGTTGATTTTGTGTCACTTTTCCCCACATTCGGTGCAGCTTGTGTCACTTTTCAACAGTTAGTGCAGTTTGTCTCACTTTTCCACACATTCAGTGGAGTTTGTGTCACTTTCCCTCAGTCGGTGCAGTTTATGTCACTTTTCCCCACAATCGATGCAGTTTTTGTCACCTTTCTGCACAGTCTTTGCATTTTGTGTCACTTTTCCGATCAGTCGGTGAAGCTTGTGTCACTTTTCCCACAGTCTTGGTGTCACAGTTCCCACACAGTCGGTGCAGTTTGTATCATTTTTCAACACTCGGTATATTTTGTGTCACTTTCCACTCAGTCGGTGCAGTTTTTGTCATTTTTCCCCACAGTCGGTACACTTGGTGTCACAGTTCCCGCACAGTCGGTGCAGTTTGTGTCACTTTTCCCACATTCGGTGCAGTTTGTGTCACTTTTCCCCACAGTCTGTGCAGTTTGTCACTTTTCCCACAGTCGGTCCATTTGTGTCACTTTTCCCCACAGTCGGTACAGTTTGTGTCACTTTTCCCACAGTCGGTGCAGTTTGTGTCACTTTTCCCCACAGTCGGTGCAGTTTGTGTCACTTTTCCCACAGTCGGTGCAGTTTGTGTCACTTTTCCCCACAGTCGGTGCAGTTTGTGTCACTTTTCCCCACAGTCGGTGCAGTTTGTGTCACTTTTCCCACAGTCGGTGCAGTTTGTGTCACTTTTCCCACAGTCGGTGCAGTTTGTGTCACTTTTCCCACAGTCAGTGCAGTTTGTGTCACTTTACCCACAGTCGGTGCAGTTTGTGTCACTTTTCCCACAGTCGGTGCAGTTTGTGTCACTTTTCCCACAGTCGGTGCAGTTTGTGTCACTTTTCCCACAGTCGGTGCAGTTTGTGTCACTTTTCCCCACAGTCGGTGCAGTTTGTGTCACTTTTCCCCACAGTCAGTGCAGTTTGTGTCACTTTTCCCACAGTCGGTGCAGTTTGTGTCACTTTTCCCACAGTCGGTGCAGTTTGTGTCACTTTTCCCACAGTCGGTGCAGTTTGTGTCACTTTTCCCACATTCGGTGCAGTTTGTGTCACTTTTCCCACAGTCGGTGCAGTTTGTGTCACTTTTCCCACAGTCGGTGCAGTTTGTGTCACTTTTCCCACAGTCGGTGCAGTTTGTGTCACTTATCCCACAGTCGGTGCAGTTTGTGTCACTTTTCCCACAGTCGGTGCAGTTTGTGTCACTTTTCCCACAGTCAGTGCAGTTTGTGTCACTTTTCCCCACAGTCGGTGCAGTTTGTGTCACTTTACCCACAGTCGGTGCAGTTTGTGTCACTTTTCAACAGTTAGTGCAGTTTGTGTCACTTTTCCCCACAGTCGGTGCAGTTTGTGTCACTTTTACCCACAGTCGGTGCAGTTTGTGTCACTTTTCCAACAGTTAGTGCAGTTTGTGTCACTTTTCCCCACAATCGACGCAGTTTGTGTCACTTTTACCCACAGTCGGTGCAGTTTGTCTCACTTTTCCACACATTCAGTCGGGTTTGTGTCACTTTTCCCCACATTCGGTGCAGCTTGTGTCACTTTTCAACAGTTAGTGCAGTTTGTCTCACTTTTCCACACATTCAGTGGAGCTTGTGTCCCTTTCCCTCTGTCGGTGCAGTTTATGTCACTTTTCCCCACAATCGATGCAGTTTTTGTCACCTTTCTGCACAGTCTTTGCATTTTGTGTCACTTTTCCGATCAGTCGGTGAAGCTTGTGTCACTTTTCCCACAGTCGGTACCCTTGGTGTCACAGTTCCCACACAGTCGGTGCAGTTTGTATCACTTTTCAACACTCGGTATAGTTTGTGTCACTTTCCTCTCAGTCGGTGCAGTTTTTGTCATTTTTCCCCACAGTCGGTACACTTGGTGTTACAGTTCCCGCACAGTCGGTGCAGTTTGTGTCACTTTTCCCACAGTCGATGCAGTTTGTGTCACTTTTCCCACATTCGGTGCAGTTTGTGTCACTTTTCCCCACAGTCAGTGCAGTTTGTGTCAATTTTCCCACAGTCGGTGCAGTTTGTGTCACTTTTCCCCACAGTCGGTGCAGTTTGTGTCACTTTTCCCACAGTCGGTGCAGTTTGTGTCACTTTCCCACAGTCGGTGCAGTTTGTGTCACTTTTCCCCACAGTCGGTGCAGTTTGTGTCACCTTTACCCACAGTCGTGCAGTTTGTGTCACTTTTCCCCACAGTCGGTGCAGTTTGTGTCACTTTTTCCCACAGTCGGTGCAGTTTGTGTCACTTTACCCACAGTCGGTGCAGTTTGTGTCACTTTTCCCCACAGTCGGTGCAGTTTGTGTCACTTTTCCCCACAGTCGGTGCAGTTTGTGTCACTTTTCCCACAGTCGGTGCAGTTTGTGTCACTTTTCCCACAGTCGGTGCAGTTTGTGTCACTTTTCCCACAGTCGGTGCAGTTTGTGTCACTTTTCCCACAGTCGGTGCAGTTTGTGTCACTTTTCCCCACAGTCGGTGCAGTTTGTGTCACTTTTCCCACAGTCGGTGCAGTTTGTGTCACTTTCCCACAGTCGGTGCAGTTTGTGTCACTTTTCCCACAGTCGGTGCAGTTTGTGTCACTTTTCCCACAGTCGGTGCAGTTTGTGTCACTTTTCCCACAGTCAGTCCAGTTTGTGTCACTTTTACCCACAGATGTTGCAGTTTGTGTCACTTTTCCCACAGTCGGTGCAGTTTGTGTCACCTTTGCCACAGTCGGTGCAGTTTGTGTCACTTTTCCCACAGTCGGAGCAGTTTGTGTCACTTTTCCCACAGTCGGTGCAGTTTGTGTCACTTTACCCACAGTCGGTGCAGTTTGTGTCACTTTTCCACAGTCGGTGCAGTTTGTGTCACTTTTCCCACAGTCGGTGCAGTTTGTGTCACTTTTCCCACAGTCTGTGCAGTTTGTGTCACTTTTCCCACAGTCTGGGGAAGTTTGTGTCACTTTTCCCCACAGTCGGTGCAGTTTGTGTCACTTTTGCCACAGTAGGTGCAGTTTGTGTCACTTCTCCCCACAGTCGGTGCAGTTTGTGTCACTATTGCCACAGTCGGTGCAGTTTGTGTCACTATTGCCACAGTCGGTGCAGTATGTGACATTTTTTGCCTCGGTCGGTGCTGTTTGTGTCACATTTCCACACAGTCGGTGCAGTTTGAGTCACTTTTCCCCACAGTCGGTGCAGTTTGTGTCACCTTTTCCCCACAGTCGGTGCAGTTTTGTGTCACTTTTTCACCCAGTCGGTGCAGTTTGTGTCACTTGTACCCACAGTCAGTGCAGTTTGTGTCACTTTTCCCCACAGTCGGTGCAGTCTGTGTCACTTTACGCACAGTCGGTGCAGTTTGTGTCACTTTTCCCCACAGTTGGTGCATTTTGTGTCACTTTACCCACAGTCGGTGCAGTTTGTGTCACTTTTCCCACAGTCTGTGCAGTTTGTGCACTTTTCCCCACATTCGATGCAGTTTGTGTCACTTTCCCCACAGTCGGTGCAGTTTGTGTCACTTTTCATCAGTCAGTGCAGTTTGTTTCACTTTTCAACAGTCGGTGCAGTTTGTGTCACTTTTCAACAGTTGTTGCAGTTTTAGTGACTTTTCCCCACTGTCGGTGCAGTTTGTATCACTTTTCCCACAGTCGGTGCAGTTTGTGTCACTTTTCCCACAGTCAGTGCAGTTTGTGTCACTTTTCAACAGTTGTTGTAGTTTTAATGACTTTTCCACACAGTCGGTGCAGTTTGTGTCACTTTTCAACAGTCGGTGCAGTTTGTGTCACTTTTCAACAGTCGGTGCAGTTTGTGTCACTTTTCATCAGTCGGTGCAGTTTGTGTCACTTTTCAACAGTCGGTGCAGTTTGTGTCACTTTTCAACAGTCGGTGCAGTTTGTGTCACTTTTCAACAGTCGGTGCAGTTTGTGTCACTTTTCATCAGTCGGTGCAGTTTGTGTCACTTTTCAACAGTCGGTGCAGTTTGTGTCACTTTTCAACAGTCGGTGCAGTTTTTTTCACTTTTCCCCACAGTCGCTGTTGTGAGAATTTGCTGCAAATCTTAAGAAATTCATAGAATATTATAGAAATCTTCTGATGAAATCCTCGATAGCAGCTTACTTGTTAAAAAACAGAACATATTATCTCTGTCCCGGAAAGGTGCTCACAGCACTGGCACTCCTGATAATGTTGGATCGCTGCCTGGTGCCTGGTAGATGATTATTGATCGGAGAAAAGTTGAAGAACAGTCTCTCAGGAGGATGAGAAACCACTTTGGACTGGAAAGCTTTTTTAATCTGTTCCATGCTGGCTACATTCCTTTTCAGACTAAAAACCAGAGAAGAGATTCTTAGCACTTTGGTTAAGGAGAATGAAGGGATTTCTGTCACCAGACATCAGAACCTGCAATCTTGGCAGTACTGTGGGCAGTGCTCCACTGTTGAAGGTGCTACTTTCACATGTGATGTTGGCTGCTTCCTGCCTCCTCCTCCAGAGGAACATTAACGTTCCTCAGCCCTCTCCTTTGAAGAACTTTAGTGGGTTTCTTCCTGGTGCCAGCCAAGGATTTTGTACTCAGATCTCGAGTGAGACTTGAACTCACGACCTCCTGACTCATTGACCGGAGTCTTACTCAGTGAGGCTTGGCTGACAACGGGCGAACTGGTTTCACCTCGAGTTGACGAGTCACTGAATCTCCTTTATTGGATCTGTGTGAGCTGCAGCTCTGAGCTCGCTGTCACGTGGATATGCTGTTGACTAGAGATAGTTACTTTAGTGTGGCTGACACACAGGCCAGTCCAGGCCACAGAGCAGAAGTGGTCACTGTTGGTGGTTTTACTCCTTCCACTAAAATAACAAACTACACAAGAAATTTGTTCCATTGTTCTCCTCCCATTTTATATAAAGTGACCACAGACTTGGGCTTTGTTGATCTTTTAAAAGCTTCCTATCAGTGCTGGCGATATTAAGTAACAATTCTTAATCATTACTTTGCAAAATTAAGAGGAAGTATCAAGATCAGATAGAGGGTCAGCGTGGCCACAGGGGTCAGCGTGACCACAGGGGTCAGCGTGGCCGCAGGGGTCAGCATGGCCACAGGGGGTCAGCATGGCCGCAGGGGTCAGCAGGGCTGCAGGGGTCAGCATGGCCGCTGGGTCAACAAGGCCGCAGGGGTCAGCATGGCCACAAGGGTCAGCAAGGCCACAGTGGTCAACAAGGCTGCAGGGGTCAGCATGGCCGCTGGGTCAACAAGGCCGCAGGGGTCAGCATGGCTGCAGGGGTCAGCATGGCCACAGGGGTCAGCATGGCCACAGGGGTCAACAAGGCCGTAGGGGTCAGCAAGGCCGCAGGGGTCAGCATGGCCAAAGGGTCAACAAGGCCACAGGGGTCAGCATGGCCGCAGGGGTCAGCATGGCCACAGGGGTCAGCAAGGACGCAGGGGTCAGCAAGGATGCAGGAGTCAGGATGGCCAAAGGGTCAGCAAGGCCACTGGGGTCAGCATGGCCGCAGGGGTCAGCATGGCCGCAGGGGTCAGCATGGCCACAGGGGTCAGCACTCTCTTTTAAAGAGAATTATGCTTACATTTTGCACAATTTCTACTCATTGGGCTCATAAAGCTTAGTTGCAGTGTCAGCATCAAGCACTGCCCAGTGTGCAAGAGCGTTAACAGTAGGGAGAGTGTAGAGGGGAATTTTACTCTATATGTAATTCATGCTGTACCTGCACCTCGAGTTTTTTATTTGTTTATTCATTCACAGGATGTGGGCTTCGCTGGCTGGGCCAGTATTTATTGCCCATCCCTAATTGCCCCTTGAGAAGGTGGTGGTGAGCTGCCTTCTTGAACCGCTGCAGTCCATGTGGTGTAGGTACACCCACAGTGTTGTTAGGGAGGGAGTTGCAGGATTTTGACCCAGCGACAGTGAAGGAATGGTGATATATTTCCAAGTCAGGATGGTGAGTGACTTGTAGGGGAACTTCCAGGTGGTGGTGTTCCCATCTATCTGCTGCTCTTGTCCTTCTAGATGGTAGTGGTTGTGGGTTTGGAAGGTGCTGTCTAAGGAACCATGGTGAATTCCTGCAGTGCATCTTGTAGGTGGTACACACACTGCTGCTACTGTGTGTTGGTGATAGAGGGAGTGAACGTTTGTGGATGTGGTGCCAATCAAGTGGGCTGCTTTGTCCTGGATGGTGTCAAGCTTCTTGAGTGTTGTGGGAGCTGCACTCATCCAGGCAAGTGAGGAGTATTCCATCACACTCCTAACTTGTGCCTTGTAGATGGTGGACAGGTTTTGGGGAGTCAAGAGGTGAGTTACTCACTGCAGGATTCCTAGCCTCTGACCTGCTCTTGTAGCCACAGTATTTATATGGCTAGTCCAGTTCAGTTTCTGGTCAATGGTAAACCCCAGGATGTTGATAGTGGGGGATTCAGTGATGGTGATGCCATTGAATATCAAGGGGTGATGGTTAGATTCTCTCTTGTTGGAGATGGTCATTGCCTGACACTCGTGTGGTGCGAATGTCACTTGCCACTTGTCAGCCCAAGCCTGGATACTGATTCCAGGTCTTGCTGCATTTGGACATGGACTGCTTCAGTATCTGAGGAGTCGCGAACGGTGCTGAACATTGTGCAATCATCAGTGAACATCCCCACTTCTGTGCAATCATCAGTGAACATCCCCACTTCTGACCTTATGATGGAAGGAAGGTCATTGATGAAGCAGCTGAAGGTGGTTGGGCCAAGGACACTACCCTGAGGAACTCCTGCAGTGATGTCCTGGAGCTGAGATGACTGAATAGTTACAGTACAGAGGAAGGCCATTCAGCCCAACATGTCTGTCCCGGTTCTCCGAATGAGCAATTCATTTAGTGCCATTTTCCTGCCTTCTCTCCATAACCCTCTACATTCTTCCTTTTCAGGTAACAGCCTAATTCCCTTTCTAATGCTTCCATTGAGCCTGCCCCTACCACACTCTCAGATTGTGCATTCCAAGCGCTAACCACTGGCTGTGTGAAAAAGCCTTTTCCTATATTTGTCAGGAAACTATCGTATTTTTCCTAATATTACTGTGGGATATTTTAAAGCAGGCTTCTGTGTGTGTGGCTAATTTAATTAAACTAGAGGTGATTAGATTGCAAGGTTTAAATTATCAAAGACGTAAGGTATAAAAGAGGTATTTGAAATGGAAGTGAGTAAACTAAGGTGAGGTCTCAGCAGAGATGATGTGAATGAAATTTGCATTTTGAGGTAAGTGAGAAAGGTGTTTGCATTTCAAAGGGACATGATAAGATTTTTAAAACTGGCAAGATAAGTGCAGCAGGGTTATTATGTTGATTTTTCCCAAAAGTGCTGGCTATAATAATATGGAAGATTTTTACATTCTGGGAAAAGTAACATCTAAAGACAAGTTTAAACAATGGGATTCAGAGATCAAAAAGGGAGAAATATATTTAAAGAAAGGTGGAAGACTGTGTGAGGTGTGTCCGTGTGAGATTTTAAAAGGTGACTGTGTGAAACAGACTCGGGGGAAAAAGTCTCCAGCCACCCTGCAGAAGTTTGCTGTTCCAGTAACCAAAGTTGTGTTAAAAGCCTTTGGAAGCCCATTGGCCAGTGGGTGCTTGTGGTAATATTGCTGGATGACTTTATAAATTTAGACTGCTGCCTTAAAGGGATGTGTAGCTGGGGGCTTGGTTACGTAGAAATTTTGGGAACTGTCATAACTGTAACTGAAATCTCATTTGTGTGTTTAAGTTTGTTCATCTTTTGTTAATAAATGTTTTACTTTAATCTTTAAAATCTCCAAATATGGTAGTGGACTCATTACTTCTGACTTCAGTGCACCAGCCTCCTGTAATAAATACAAATTGCAATATCGATGTGGTAGTGAGGCCAAGTTTCCCTGGTGGTTTTAATCAGCCTGGCAAGTGTCACCTGCCGCATATCATAACATGTCGCTTCTGCTTCTTTTGCCAATTACTTAGACCTGTGCCCTCTCGTTCTCGATCCTTTCATGAGTGGAAATAATTTCTCTCTATCCACTCTGTCCAGACCCTTCAAGATTTTGAATTGCTCTATAAGATCTCCCCCTTTAAAATGCTCCATTAAACCAGTCCCAATATCTCCGCCTCCATCTGACTACCATTCCTGTGAAATACCTTGGGACATGTTATTACATTAAAACAATTATATAAATACAAGTTATGAATTCCCAGTGCAGTCCACTCATCCCATAAACGTGTTTACTCTTCACTATCACCAATTGTCTTTTAGTTGATGTTGCTTACAGAAATCGACTTTAAAAACTGTCTGTACCTTATGAAGAACAGTCATTCTATCAGTGCATATGATTTAATAATTCAATTGCCCTATTCTGCTGATGTGTATCAACTGTTTGAATTTCATTCTTGCAACTTACTGTCTCCCTGGAGCAAATGGATAGATCACTGACTGGGGAAAACCCCAAGATCAGCTTTTAAACAAAGTTATTAAATTACTTTGCATGTTTTTCATTATTAGACTCTATTTTTATCATATGCTAGAGTTTCGTAAATCATTACTAATAACAGAGCAGGTGACAAAAATGTAAAACCGATAGCAAGACATTGCTGTCCACTGAGAGGAACAGAATCAAAAAGGAGGGAAGCTATAGGTGGTTGGAGCACACACACAGAGCTGCTCTCCATAGGCAGAATGTTATGTTCCCCACAGGCAGGTTTGTAGTTGGGGGAGAGAGCGGGTGACAGTACAATTTCCCCAACGGCCTTCTCACTGGGTTCCTGCCTGCCCCAGCATCTCCACAATTATACACCGGGATGGAGAGCACTAACCTGGTCATCCTTGCCTGGACTCAGATGACTGACCTCCAACAACCACAACCACCTTCCTTTGTGCTAGGTATGACTCCAACCAGCAGAGAGTTTTCCCCCTTATTCCCATTGACTGCAGTTTTGCTAGGGATCCTTGATGCCACACTCGGTCAAAAGCTGCCTTGATGTCTCACCTCACCTCGGGAGTTCAGTTCTTTTGTCCATGTTTGAACAAGATATAATGAGGTCAGGAGCTGAGTGACTCTGGCGGAGCCCAAACCGGGCTCAGTGAGCAGGTCATTGCTAAGCAAGTGTTGCTTGTTGGACTGTTGTTGACCCCTTCCAACACCTTACTGATGATGGAGAGTAGACTGATGGGACGGTTTTTGGCTGGGTTGGATTTGTCCTGTTTTTTGTGTACAGAACATACCTGGGCAATTTTCCACACAGCCGGGTAGATGCCAGTGTTGTAGCTGTACTGGAACAGCTTGGATAGGGCCATGGCAAGTTCTGGAGCATAAGTCTTCAGTACTATTGCCGGAATATTGTCAGGGCCCATCGCCGTTGCAGCATCCAGTGCCTTCAGCCGTTGCTTGATATCACGTGGAGTGAATTGAATTGGCTGAAGACTGGCATCTGTGATGCTGGGAACCTCTGGAGGAGGCTGAAATGGATCATCCACTAGGCACTTCTGGCTGAAGATTGTAGCAAATGCTTCAGCCTTAAATTTTGCACTGATGTGCTGGGCTCCTCCATCATTGAGGGTGTGCTGGGTATAAGTCTAAATCTCAATCACATCTTTGAAATGCTAGAAACTGCTTCAAAGAGAAAGATTTAGATTGATTCAATCACAGGAACATGAAGCAGCTAACTTGAGGAGCGGAATGACTCACCAATAGAAATGAGATAAATGTCCAGTATATTCCTAGCTAAAGAAGAAATGTTAGTCCATATACAAGGGAAAAACGTTTCCTCATTATTGAAAGTTGGGAAACTCATCATTTACGTGACAGGGGAAATGGGTCTCACTTTGATGCCTCATGACCTGCAGAACGTTCAGCCAAAAACAATACTGACCTTCCAACAGTGCAGCACTCCCTCAGTACTGACCTTCCAACAGTGCAGCACTCCCTCAGTACTGACCCTCTGACAGTGCAGCACTCCCTCAGTACTGACCTTCCAACAGTGCAGCACTCCCTCAGTACTGACCCTCTGACAGTGCAGGACTCCCTCAGTACTGAACCTCTGACAGTGCAGGACTCCCTCAGTACTGACCCTCTGACAGTGCAGCACTCCCTCAGTACTCTCCCTCTGACAGTGCAGCACTCCCTCAGTACTGACCTTCCAACAGTGCAGCACTCCCTCAGTACTGACCCTCTGACAGTGCAGCACTCCCTCAGTACTGACCCTCTGACAGTGCAGCACTCCCTCAGTACTGACCCTCTGACAGTGCAGCACTCCCTCAGTACTGACCCTCTGACAGAGCAGCACTCCCTCAGTACTGACCCTCTGACAGTGCAGGACTCCCTCAGCATTGACCCATTGACAGTGCAGCACTCCCTCAGTACTGACCCTCTGATAGTGCAGCAATCCCTCAGTACTGACACTCTGACAGTGCCGCACTCCCTCAGTACTGACCATCTGACAGTGCAGCACTCCCTCAGTACTGACCCTCTGTCACTGCAGCAATCCCTCAGTACTGACCCTCTGACAGTGCAGCACTCCCTCAGTACTGACCCTCTGACAGTGCAGAACTCCCTCAGTACTGACCCTCCAACAGTGCAGCACTCCCTCAGTACTGACCCTCTGACAGTGCCGCACTCCCTCAGTACTGACCATCTGACAGTGCAGCACTCCCTCAGTACTGACCCTCTGTCACTGCAGCAATCCCTCAGTACTGACCCTCTGACAGTGCAGCACTCCCTCAGTACTGACCCTCTGACAGTGCCGCACTCCCTCATTACTGACCCTCTGACAGTGCAGCACTCCCTCAGTATTGACCCTCTGACAGTGGAGCACTCCCTTAGTACTGACCCTCCGACAGTGCAGCACTCCCTCAGTACTGACCCTCCGACAGTGCAGCACTCCCTCAGTACTGACCCTCTGACAGTGCGGCTCTCCCTCAGTACTGACCCTATGACAGTGCAGCACACACTCAGCACTGACTCTCTGACAGTGCAGCACTCCCTCATTACTGACCATCCGACAGTGCAGCACTCCCTCAGCACTGACCCGATGACAGTGCAGCACTCCCTCAATACTGACTCTCCGGCAGTGCAGCACTCCCTCAGTACTGACCCTTTGACAGTGCAGCACTGCGTCAGTACTGACCCTCCGGCAGTGCAGCACTCCCTCAGTACTGACCCTGACAGTGCAGCACTCCCTCAGTACTGACCCTCCTACAGTGCAGCACTCCCTCAGTACTGACCCTCTGACAGTGCAGCACTCCCTCAGTACTGACCCTCTGACAGTGCAGCACTCCCTCGGTTCTGACCCTCTGACTGTGCAACAGTCCCTCAGTACTGACACAGACAGTGCAGCAGACCATAAGTTACTTACCCTCCGACAGTGCAGCACCCCCTCAGTACTGACAATTCTAGGCATTCGCTACCCTCTGAGAGAAGAAATTCCTTCGCATCTCAGTTTTAAATGAGTGCCCCCTTATTCTGTAACTATGTCCGCTAGTTCGAGATTCCCCCACTAGTGGAAACATCTTCTCAACATCTACCCTGTCAAACCCCTCAGAATCTTGTACGTTTCAAGAAGATCACCCCTCATTCTTCTAAACTCTAATGAATAAAAGCCTAACCTGTTTAGCCGTTCTTGATAAGTCAACCCCTTCATCCCAGGAATCATCCTTGTGAATCTCTTTTGAACTGCCTCCAATGCCAGTATATCCTTTCTTAAATACAGGGACCAAAACTGTACACAGTACTCCAGGTGTGGCCTCACCAAAACCCTGTACAGCTGTAACAAGATTTCCCTATTTTTAAACTCCAACCCCCCAGCAATACAGGCCAAAATTCCATTTGCCTTCTTAATTACTTGCTGCACCTGCATGATAACTTTTTGTGTTTCATGCACAAGAACACCCAGATCCCTCTGTGCTGCACTTTTTGGAGTCTCTCTCCTTTTAAATAATAGTCTGCCTTTTGATTCTTCCTACCAACGTGCATGACCTCGCACTTTCCTACATTAAACTCCATCTGCTGTGTTTTTGTTCACTCACTCAACCTGTCTGTATCCCCTTGCAGATTTCTTATGTCCTCATCACAACATGTGCTCCCACCTATTTTTGTATCATCAGCAAATTTGGATACGTTACACTTTGCCCCCTCCTCCAAGTCATTAATATAGATAGTAAATAATTGAGACCCTAGGACTGATCCTTTTGGCCCTCGACTAGTTAAATCTTTCCAACCTGAAAAAGACCCATTAATCCCGACTTTCTGTCTTCTGCATGTTAACCAATCCTCAGTCCTTGCTAATACATTACCCCCAATACCGTGAGCTCCTACCTTGTGCCTTTTACGTGGCATCTTATCGAATGCCTCAGTATTCACTCAACCTTGGAGATGTGTCAAACGCAAAAAAGGAAGAAATACCTTTTGGTATCACCCTTTACAATGTCAGGATCTTGCAAGATGCTTTGTAGCTAGTGACCTGCTTTGCAGCTCTGTCACTGTGATAATGTAAGAGGTCATTTCACCATCGTCACTTCTTTTCAAAATGAGTTCAAATAATTCACAGTCTGATTGTAGGAGCAGGAGGAATCCAATTGCCTGTATCCAGTTGTTAATCACTGTCCCTGAGCCCACAGTCAGTTTCCACTCCACACTCACCTTTATACAATGGTGTTAAAGAGTATATCCCATTGGTGCTTCCCAGGAGACAAAATTTAATCCCACGGCAAAAAGGAAAAACTCAGGACAGGAATGGAGACAATGCCCAAGGGGGTTAGTGATTAACTCATAGGGGAGAATTTTCCGAGCCCGCTGGTGGTGGGTGTGATAGGTAACGTGTGTGGAAAACATGGCGTGACCTGCTTCATGACGGAGTGAAGGGAGGTCATGATCGTCCGCTCAACCCACCAAAGGCGGGCCCTGTTTCCCACTATCGGCTGGCGGGGAGCTAACTGTAATACATCAGCGTGTAATTAAAAAGCCATCCCACCAGGATCTTGGAACGTGCGTCCACATCGGCAGGAAAGCACACCGACATGTTTCACAACAGCACACGGGCAACGTGTACTTGGCGGCCTTCACTTTGGGGCAGCTGAGGTGAGTGAGCAGCAGCGTTCACCACAGCTCGGCCTCAGGGGCACCGGAAAGCTGATGCCTGGCCCCGGAGGTGACTGCTGGGGGTGGGGGGCGGTGACCCGGGGGCAAGTGCCGGCCAGCCTCGGAGGCGACTGTTGCCAGTGCTGGGGGGTAGGGGTCAAGTGCTGCCCTGGCGCTGCATCCCGCGCACAGACACTCGAGGTAGGGGGGCTGGGTAAGTGAGGGAAGTGGCCACGCTTTAGGGACACCTGTATAAACTGACCAGGCCTCTGCAACTGAGACAGATCAGGCGCAGCCACAGGGATATGACTGGGGTCAGGCTCCTAGCCTGGCCGCCCATGCAAGTAATGCAGAGGCACCAAAGGGCCACCAAACGCTCCATACCTTACCCCCTCCCCCCATCTCAAACAGGATTTCAGGTCTGCCATCATTTTATTGGACCGTGGAGCAGTTGGACTGCACACGTTGTACAATCTCCTCGCCCACACTGGCCATGTAGCAGTCACTGCTGGAGGTGCTCACAGCCCCTTGCAATCTCAGCATCCCTGTTTGGACCAGTGGCCCCCATGTCGCAGGTTGACAGGGCAGCCAAGCAGCGCACTCATCTCTGGCCATCCGAGGGGTGACCAGCGCTCTCTGGGAAGCGTTAAGGGCTGGCCACACAGGGCCAGGAAAGGTGCTAAATACAGCCATGATAACCACATCTCTCTCTCTTTCATGCTGCAGGAGGACCACGTCAGGATCATGAATCCTGGTGACCTAGCTGTATGCCAGATGACCCACAGAGATCGTAGAAGACGGAGGAGAGAGTGACTGAGGCTCCTGGTGCACAAAGGCAGGAGCAGCAACCTCATGAAGAAGGGGCAGGAGAGGTTCCCACACATGCTGCCCAGAAGTGACAGTGAGCCGTGGCTGGTTGGCACCGAATGACACCCAGGGTCTATAGACGCCGCCTGCCATTCCTGCAGGTGACTGAGAACCAGTGCCACCGATGACTGCACATGCCTAGGGACCTGGTGGATCACATCTGCCACTTACTGCAGGACTTGGCACTAAGGGGACATGGAAGGCATCCACTGCCAGTGACTGTGAAAGTGACCACGGTGATCAATTTCTACACCGGTGGCTCCTTTCAGAGCTCCACAGGCGACCTCTGTGGGATTTCACAATCTGCCACCCACAAATGCATCCGTGAGGTCACGGATGCATCTTCTCCATGGCAACAACTTTGTGCATTTTGCTCGGGACCGGGACAGCCAGGATACAAGAGCCATTGGATTCGCCCTGATCTCAGGATTCCCACAGGTGCAGGGTGCGATCGACTGCACTCATGTGATGCTCAGGTGTCCATCGCTACACTCAGTGGACTTCATCAACTGCAAGGGTTTCCACTCATTAAACATGTAGCTGGTGTGTTCTCATCTCCCAACTAGGCACTTTACAGCCTTCCGGACTGAATATTGAATTCAACAACTTTAGATCTTGAATTCCCTCCTCCATCCCCACCCCCTTTCTGTTTCTTCCCCCTTCATTTTGTTTTTTCCAATAATTTATATAGATTTTTCTTTTCCCATCTATTTCCGTTATTTTTAAATCTTGTATGCCCTGCTAGTCTTTTCACCCCACCCCCACTAGAGCTGTACCTTGAGTGTCCTACCATCCATCCTTAATTAGCACATTCGTTTAGATAATGTCACCAACTTCAACACCTCTGTGTTCTTTTGTTCTGTTGTCTGTGACATGTTTTGATTATCTGCTCCTATCACTGCTTGTGTGTCCCTACAACCACACCCCCCCCCACCCCCACCTTAAACCAGCTTATATTTCACCCCTCTCCTTAGATTCACTCAGTTCTGCTGAAGGGTCATGAGGACTCGAAACGTCAACTCTTTTCTTCTCCGCCGATGCTGCCAGACCTGCTGAGTTTTTCCAGGTAATTCTGTTTTTGTTTTGGATTTCCAGCATTCGCAGTTTTTTGTTTTTATCTATGTAGCTGGTGTGCGACCACCAGAAACACATCCTGCAGGAAGGCGCACAGTTTCCAGGGATTGTGCACGATGCCGACATCCTGAGTCACTTGCAGATCCCTGGAGTCTTCCAGGGTCCCCAGAGGCTGCAGGGTTGGCTCCTCGGGTGCAAGGGTTACCCACAGAGCCATTGCTGATGACACCCGTGTGGTGGCCTCAGACTGCAGCAGAGCGAAGCTAATAGTGAGGCTCATGCAGCAGCTCACAACTTGGTGGAGCAGACCATTGGGATGCTGAAGATGAGGTTCCGGTGCCTGGACTAGTCTCGGGGAGCCCTGCAATACAGTCCACAGAGGGTGTCACACATCATCGTCATCTGCTGCCTCCTTTACAACCTGGCACTGCAACAGGGAGAGGAGCTGGCTGAGGAGGAGATGGAGAAGCTGGAGGTCTCCTCCGATGAAGAGGATGCTGACGGGGATGAGGGTGCCTGTCCTCGGTGGTGATGATGATGGGGTTGAGGCTCTTGCACTGGCTAGACTAGGCAGGCACACTCGAGAGGCCCTCATAGCTGCCAGATTTGTGGAGGATGATGACAACATGCAGTGAGGTGTCCCTGTAGATCCTCACATCGCAGTTGTGAATGTTTGAATCCAGTCTGGCTTATCGCAGCACCAATACCCTCTGAGAGAATACACCTGTCATGGAGATGCAGTGGAGGCCCTAATAGTCACTCGATCGCAGGATGATGACAACATGCAGTGAGGACACTCCATATATCTTCACACAGCCTCTGAGAATGTCTGACTCCTGTCTGGCCGAGGGCAGCTCGTTTGCGTTCCATGATCAGGGTCAACTCAGAGACGCAGCCATGAAACTTTAGACACATCTGATGCTGTGTCCGCCTTCAGTACCTCAGCCCTTCAGGAGCTGGTGCACAGCATCACTGGTCACAGATGCTGGTGTGATGGGGGCCAGCCCCACCTTAATGGTGCTGAGAGCACACAGAGAGAATGATGGAACATTCTGGCAGCAATGACGAGCACCATCGAGGTGCAGGCATCAGTAATGTTTCCAGGGAGTGTGAGGCTGGACCATCTCTGTGGTCTGAAAGCTGCACAGACACAGGGAAGAGGCCCTGGACTGAGACACCCGCCTTTATCTTGTGCAGAAAGGTTTCACATCTGAGTGACAAGAACACTGCTCATCAGAACAAGGAGCCACGGGCAGGGAGACATTCTTAGGAGTTTATTGACAATAGTGAACAGTATGTACAAGTGATCAACACCCATGCCCAGGCTGTGCAACTACTTTTACCTAACTTTCCTAACCCTGCTGCAATGTCTTGGTGCTCTCTAGATATCCACAGCAGAGCTGGAAGAAGCCTGCTGACTGAGATGTCCTGTCAGTGATGACTTTGGCAGGTATCCTCTGGAGGGCTGAGACTTGGTGGGCCCTGGCCTGCTTTCGGAGTCCTGCTGTGTGCCAGTGACACCCTCCTCGGCCTTTGAAGCTAGAGCTACGGAGGTCACAGGAAGTGGTGATTCAGATGGGCCGGTCACTCCCAGAGTCACCTGGGTGGATGGCCCCGGAGTCTGCACCTGCTGATCCTCCTCCCGATGGGTGCCTGAAAGCCCCAGGCTGACTCTATGAGCGGAAGGAGTAGCTGGAGTGAGATCGAGCTGCCCAGCATTCCTCTCACGTACATACTGTTGGAGGCCAACTATGGCATCATGATGGAGTTGACCTGCACAGCAATGCAGGAGTGACATCCTGGACCAAGGTCTCCATGGTGGCCGCCATCCTGCCAGTTTTGACCTCAGTGTGTTGCAATGCCGGCGCTATCACCTCAGCCTGAAGGTGGAGGGACTCCTCCATCGTGCCTTGCAATCTGAGGAGTGCAGTGGACATCCCTTCCTGATGTTCCCCAGCTTGCCTTTACAGCTCCAGCATCTATGACATGGCCGAGTCCAGAGGCTCCTCATCTGATTCGGAATCAGCAACGTTCTGGCCTCCAGCTGTCCTCTGAGTGCCGGGGACCTGGGAAGTCCCTGCCTCCACCTGCTGTGGATCAGACAGTGCGATGTGCTCACCAGATTGTGATCCTGAGGCTACTCTAAAGCCAGGTCCCACCGAGGTGTGTGTCTCTGTGCTGGTGGAGGGTGTGGGTGGGCGTTGTGACAGGACTTCAGGGAGGATGCCTCCAGATTCCTCTTCAGAGGTTTCTTCGGGGCTTGATTGGAGGCCTGGGTCATGGAATCTGTCGGCTGTTTGCCAGATGTGCCTGTGGAAGCAAGAGGAGATAATTAGCACATGGCAGTGGCCTGTGAAACAGGGACACATCACTCACAGCATGGCTGTCTGATGGATGCTGCACTGCTGGATCCTCACTTGGTAAAGCAGCATCGATCTCACTGTCAGCACAGGACCAGTCCCGGTCATCGCCGGCCAGCTGGATGGATCTGTTTCCGAATTCTGTCAGAACTTTGATCTCTGGCATCCCTCCACCTGTCCGTGACTTTCCCTCTTGTTGTGAACCAGTTTGTCCTGCATGGATAGAGATGGGGAGAGGGTATCAGGACGCCTGCCGGGCCAGATGATAAGTGTGCCTGTCCTGTGTGGGTGGTGAGTGGTCCTGTCGATGGAATGAGGACAATGACGGGGAGTGTGAGAGGGTGAATGGTGCTGTCCCTCACACTGGCAGTGAGTGAGGGCCCTGTGGGTGTGTGATGGGTTTGTGAGTCTGTGAGTTGGGAGTGATGAAAAGAGTGACTCACCCTGGCGGAACAGAGGAGACCATTCATCCTTTTGGGGCCCTGGGTGGCTGTCCTCCTCTCCCCTACAGTCAGCGTGGTCACTCCACTTCTCAACAGTCAGCATTGTCACTCCACTCCCCTACAGTCAGCGTGGTCACTCCACTCCCCTACAATCAGCGTGGTCACTCCACTTCTGAACAGTCAGCATGGACACTCCTCTCCCCTATAGTCAGCGTGGTTACTCTACTCCTCTACAGTCAGTGTGGTCACTCCACTCCTCTACAGTCAGCGTGGTCACTCCACTCCTCTACAGTCAGCGTGGTCACTCCACTCCTCTACAGTCAGCGTGGTCACTCCACTCCTCTACAGTCAGCATGGACACTCCTCTCCCCTACAGTCAGCGTGGTCACTCCACTCCCCTACAGTCAGCGTGGTCACTCCACTCCTCTACAGTCAGTGTGGTCACTCCACTCCTCTACAGTCAGCGTGGTCACTCCACTCCTCTACAGTCAGCATGGACACTCCTCTCCCCTACAGTCAGCGTGGTCACTCCACTCCCCTACAGTCAGCATGGTCACTCCACTCCTCTACGGTCAGTGTGGTCACTCCACTCCCCTACAATCAGCGTGTTCACTCCACTCCTCTACAGTCAGTGCGGTCACTCCACTCCCCTACAATCAGCGTGGTCACTCCACTCCCCTACAGTCAGCATGGTCACTCCATTCCTCTACAGTCAGCATGGTCACTCCACTCCTCTAGAGTCAGCACGGTTACTCCACTCCCCTACAGTCAGTGTGGTCACTGCACTCCCCTACAGTCAGCACGGTCACTCCAGTCCCCTACAGTCAGCATGGTCACTCCATTCCTCTACAGTCAGCATGGTCACTCCACTCCTCTAGAGTCAGCACGGTTACTCCACTCCCCTACAGTCAGCATGGTCACTCCACTCCTCTAGAGTCAGCACGGTTACTCCACTCCCCTACAGTCAGTGTGGTCACTGCACTCCCCTACAGTCAGCACGGTCACTCTAGTCCCCTACAGTCAGCGTGGTCACTCCACTCCTCTACAGTCAGTGTCACTCCACTTCTCGACAGTCAGCATGGTCACTCCACTCCTCTACAGTCAGCATTGTCACTCCACTCCTCTCCAATCAGTGTGGTCACTCCACTCCACTACAGTCAGCATGGACACTCCACTCCCCTACAGTCAGCATGGTCACTCCACTCCCCTACAGTCAGCGTGGTCACTCCACTCCTCTACAGTCAGCACGGTCACTCCACTCCTCTACAGTCAGCATGGTCACTCCACTCCTCTACAGTCAGCACGGTTACTCCACTCCCCTACAGTCAGTGTGGTCACTCCAGTCCCCTACAGTCAGCATGGTCACTCCAGTCCCCTACAGTCAGCATGGTCACTCCACTCCTCTACAGTCAGCATGGTCACTCCACTCCCCTAAAATCAGCATGGTCACTCCACTCCCCTATAGTCAGCTTGGCACTCCACTCCTCTACAGTCAGCCTGGTCACACCAATCCCCTACAGTCCGCATGGTCACTCCACTGCAGTACAGTCCACATGGTCACTCCACTCCTCTACACTCAGGATGGTCACTCCACTCCTCCATATTCAATGTGGTGATTCCACTCTCCTGCAATCAGCGTGGTCACTCCACTCCCCTACAGTCAGCATGGTCACTCCACTCCCCTACAGTCAGCATGGTCACTCCACTCCCCTACCGCCAGCATGATCACTCCACTCCTCTACAGTCAGCATGGTCACTCCAATCCTCTACAGTCTGCGTGGTCACTCCACTCCCCTACAGTCAGCATGGTCACTCCACTCCTCTACAGCCAGCGTGTTCACTCCCCTCCTCTACAGTCAGCGTGGTCACTCCCCTCCTCTACAGTCAGCACGGTCACTCCGCTCCTCTACAGTCAGGGTGGTCACTCCGCTCCTGTCAGGGTGGTCACTCCACTTCTGTACAGTAAGTGTACCTCTTCACCCCTCTACAGTCAGGGTGGTCACTCCACTCCTGTCAGTGTGGTCACTTTGCTCCAGCCAGCATGGTCACTCCACTCCTGTACAGTCTGTGTGTCTCTCCAATCCTGTACAGGCAGTCTGGTCACTCCACTCCTCTACAGTCGGCGTAGTCACTCTAATCGTGTACAGTCAGTGTGGTCACTCCACTCCTCTACAGTCAATGTGGTCACTCCACTCCAGTACAGTCAGCGTGGTCACTCTAATCGTGTACAGTCAATGTGGTCACTCCACTCCAGTACAGTCAGCGTGGTCATTCCACTCTTCTACAGTCAGTTTGGTCACTCCACTCCTCTACAGTCAATGTGGTCACTCCACTCCAGTACAGTCAGCGTGGTCATTCCATTCTTCTACAGACAGTGTGGTCACTCCACTTATCTACAGTCAGCGTGGTCACTCTAATCGTGTACTGTCAGCGTGGTCACTCCACTCCTCTACAGTCAGTGTGGTCACTCCACTCCAGTACAGTCAGCATGGTCACTCCACTCCTCTACAGTCAGTGTGGTCACTCCACTCCTGTCAGTGTGGTCACTTTGCTCCAGCCAGCATGGTCACTCCACTCCTGTACAGTCTGTGCGTCTCTCCACTCCTGTACAGACAGTCTGGTCACTCCACTCCTCTACAGTCAGCGTGGTCACTCTAATCATGTACAGTCAGTGTGGTCACTCCATTCCTGTCAGGCTGGTCAGCCTACTTCTCTACAGTTAGTGTGGTCACTCCACTCCATAAGACCATAAGACATAGGAGCAGAAGTAGACCATTCAGCCCATTGAGTCTGCTCCACCATTCAGTGAGATCATAACTGATCTGATAATCTTCAACTCCACTTTCCTGCCTTTTCCCCATAACCCTTGATTCTCTTATTAATTAAAAATCTGTCTTTCTCAGCCTTGAATATACTTAACGACCTATTCTCTACAGCCCTCTGCGGTAAAGAATTCTACAGATTAACTACCCTCTGAGAGAAAAAACTCCTGCTCATCTCTGTTTTAAATGGGTGACCCCTCACTCTGAGATAATGCCCTCTGGTCCTAGACTCTCTCACAAGGTGAAACAACCTCTCAGCATCTACCCTGTCAACCCCCTCAAAATCTTATATGTTTCAAGAGATCGTCTCTCATTCTTCTAAACTCCAGTGAGTACAGGCCCAACCTACTCAACCCCTCCTCATACGAAAATCCCTCCATTTCCAGGATTAACCTAGTGAACCTTCTCTGGACTGCCTCCAATGCCAGTATATCTTTCCTTAGATAAGGGGACCAAAACTGTTCACAGTATTCTAGGTGTGGTCTAACAAATGCCTTGTATACTTTGGCAAGACTTCCCTATTTTTATACTCCATTCCCTTTGAAATAAAGGCCAATATTCCACTTGCCTTCCCTATTACCTGCTGAACTTGTATGTTAGCTTTTTGTGATTCATGCATGAGGATTCCCAAATCCCTCTGTGCTGCAGCTTTCTGCAGTCTTTCTCCGTGTAAATAATATTCAGCTCCTCTATTCTTCCTGTCAAAGTGCATAACCTCACATTTTCCCACATTTTATTCCATCTGCCAAACCTTTGCCCACTCATTTAACCTGTCTATATCCCTCTGTAGACTCTTTGCCCCATTCCTCACCACTTGCCTTCCCACCTATTTTTGTGTCATCTGCAACTTGGCAATAGCACATTCACTTCCCCCATCTAAGTCATTAATATAAATTGAAAATAATTGTGGCCCCAGCACTGATCCCTCCGGCACTCCACTAGTTACAGGTTGCCGTCCTGAAAATGCCCCCCTTATCCCGACTCTGTCTCCTATTAGCGAGCCAATCCTCTATCCATGCTCATATACTACTCCCAACACCATGGGCTCTTACCTTATTAAGTAGCCTTATGTGTGGTACCTTATCAAATGCCTTTTGGATATCCAAATATATTACATCTACTGGTTCCCCTTTATCTATCCTGCTTGTTACCTCCTCAAAGAATTCTAATAAATTTGTCAGGCATGATATCCCCTTCATGAAGCCATGCTGACTCTGCTTGATTAGATTATGTGATTCTAAACGCTCTGCTCTTACATCCTTTACAATAGACTCTAACATTTTCCCAATGACAGATGTTAAGCTAACTGGCCTATAGTTACCTGTTTTTTTTATCTCACTCCCTTTTTGAATAAGGGTGTTACATTGGCCATTCTCCAATCCTCTGGGACTTTCCAGAATCTAAGGATTCTTGGAAGATTACTACCAGAGCATCCACTATCTCTGTAGCTACTTCCTTTAATATCCTGGGACGCAACCCATCAGGTCCAGGGGACTTATCAGCCTTTAGCCCCATTAGTTTCACTAGTACTTTTTCTCTAGTGATAGTTTTTGTATTTATTTCCTCCACCACTGCCCCACCACCACCCACCACCCACCCTTTTGCCCCTTGATTATTTAGTATTTCTGGAATCATATTAGTATCTTCTACCCTGAAGACTGAAGCAAAGTATTTATTCAATTCCTCTGCCATTTCCTGGTTCCCCATTGTTAACTCCCCAGCCTCATTCTGCAAGAGACATATGTTCACTTTGGCCTCTCTCTTCCTTTTTATATATTTAAGGAAGTTCTTATTGTTCATTTCTATATTACTTGCTAGTTTACCCTCAAGGTTTATTTTCTCCTTCTTTATTTTTTTTGGTCATCTTTTGTTGGTTTTTAAAACTTTCCCAATCCTTTGGCTTACCACTAATCTTTGCCATGTCTTTTCTTTTAATTTGATACTATCCTTAACTTCATTGGTTTAACCATGGTTGGTTTATCCCCTTCCTAGAATCCTTCTTCCTCACTGGGATGTATCTTTGTTGTGAGTCATGAACTATTTTCTTAAACATCTGCCATTGTTCATCAACTGTCTTTTCTGCTAAACTCCTTTCCCAGTGCACTCCAGACAACTCTGCCCTCATTCCTTTGTAATTATGCTTATTTAACTTTAGCACAGATGTTTCTGACCCAAGTTTCTCACTCTCAAACTGAATGCTAAATTCCACCATTTTATAGTCACTGTTTTCTAGAGGATCATTTACACTGAGATCATTCATTAAATTTGCCTCATTAGAAATGACCAGATTCAAAATAGCCTGATCCCTGGTTGGATCCACAACATATTGTTCTAGGAAACTGTCTTGAATACACTCTATGACTTCTTGCTCGTGTTTACCTCTGCCAATTTGATTTTCCCAATCTATATGAAGATTAAAGTCACCCATGATTAACGTACTGCCTTTTTTACATGCCCATATTATCTGCTGATTTATTCTCTGACCTACAGCATAGCTACTGTTTGGGGGCCTACAGACTACTCCCACCAGTGTCTCCTTCCCCTTATTATTTCTTACCTCCACCCATATGGATTCTACATCTTCCGATCCAAGAACATTTCTTACTATCGTACTTATTCCATCTCGTACTAACAAAGCTACCCCACCACCCTTTCTTTCCTGTCTGTCCATTCGAAAAGTCACATACTCCTGAATATTTAGTTCCCAGCTTTGATCTCCTTGTAACCATGTCTCCATAATGGCTATAAGATCATACCATTAATATCTATTTGTGCCGTTAATTCATTAATTTTGTTCTGAAAACTATATGTATTTAAGTAAAGAGCCATTAATTTTGCCTTTTTATCATTTTTCCCCCTTTGACCATATTTGCTGCTTTTTTTTAAATGTTTGTGCACTCTGTCCCCTCCTGTTACACTAGCTGCCCTGCAAGGCTGCCTAGTCCTTTTGCTTTGTAAACCAACATATCCCCTTTCCAGACCCCTCTCCTCCTCTATTTAGTTTAAAGCCCTCTCTACAGCCCTAGTTATTCAATTTGCCAGGACACTGGTCCCAGCACAGTTCAGGTGAAGCCCCTCCCACTCCTGTCAGTGTGGTCACTTGGTCACTCCACCCCTCTACAGTCAGCGTGGTCACTCCACTCCTGTCATTGTGGTCGCTCCACTTCTGTGTAGTCAGCACGGTCACTCCTCTCCTGTACAGTCAGTGTGGTCACTCCAGTCCTTGTTCATATGTTCGTATGTAACATCAGAAATGTGATGGTCAGAGACAGGCCCACAGTTGACAATTACAGCCTACGCAGTCTGACAATCACAGACCAATACACTTTGTAGTAGGGCAGGAAATGCAGAGAGATTGGGAAAATTTGACATTTTAATACAGGAGAGACCATGGCATCAAATGAGAGAGGAACAGGGAGATGATTCGAGCCAAGTTAACTTTGAAGAAATGGGCACGGGCTAGTGAGTGTGGGACAGATTCCTGGAGAAGAGGACTGACTGGGTGCCAGTGAAATCTCACTGATAACAGTCTCCCGTCAGAGGCTGAATATTGTGGCTTCAAGCATCACTCCCACATCATGCACATTATCAAGGCTGACACTCTGAGTGCCATACTGCTGGAGTACTGCGCTGTCAGAGGTTCAGTAATGAGGGAGTGCTATACTGTCTGAGGATCAGTACTGAGGGAGTGTCGCACTGTCCGAGAGTCAGTACTGAGGGAGTGCTACACTGTCCGAAGGTCAGTACTGAGGGAGTGCTACACTGTCTGAGGGTCAGTAATGAGGGAGTGCTGCACTGTCAGAGGGTCAGTACTGAGGGAGTGCTGCACTGTCAGAGGGTCAGTACTGAGGGAGTGCTGCACTGTCAGAGGGTCAGTACTGAGGGAGTGCTGCACTGTCAGAGGGTCAGTACTGAGGGAGTGCTGCACTGTCAGTGGGTCAGTACTGAGGGAGTGCTACACTGTCTGAGGGTCAGTAATGAGGGAGTGCTGCACTGTCAGAGGGGCAGTACTGACGGAGTGCTGCACTGTCAGAGGGTCAGTACTGAGGGAGTGCTGCACTGTCAGAGGATCAGTACTGAGGGAGCATTGCATTGTTGGAGGATCAGTAGTGAGGGAGTACTGCATTGTTGGAGGGTCAGTACTGAGGGAGCGCTGCACTGTCTGTGAGTCAGTACCTCTGACAGCACCTCCCTGGTGTCCTGGCCAATATCTTTTTCTCAATCAACATTGCAAAAGCAGATTTCCTGGTCCCTATCACATTTCCCACAACTGTGGGGCCTTGCTTTGGGTAAATTGGTTGCCTCATTTCCTAGATTACAACAGTGACTGCACGACAACATTACTTCAACATTACTTCAATATTACTTCTTTAGCTGTGAAGTGTTTTGAGACATCCTGAGGTTGTGAAAGTTGCTATGTAAATGTATGTTCTTGTTCTAATTTGGACTCAGTTAACATTTTTAGAAGGGGCTGGTTCACTTTCTGCCCGGGAGGGGTCTGTTTAACATTTAACACCACTGCATTTTCTCAGGTCCGATAAGGGGCGAACAGATGAAGAGAATCCTTGATCAAATCATCAGAATTGGGTTCTGCGTCAAACCTTGTTCAATGGCTTGTCTCCGTCCAGAACTTCTTACTTTCATAGACCTTAAGTTTTTATATATTTATATAATATATATTTATATATGAGAAGGTGGGGGTGAGCTGCCTTCTTGAGCCGCTGCAGTCCATGTGGTGTAGGTACACCCACAGTGCTGTTAGGGAGGGAGTTCCAGGATTTTGACCCAGCGACAGTGAAGGAACGGCGATATATTTCCATGTCAGGATGGTGAGTGACTTGGAGGGGACCTTGGTGGTGTTCCCATGTGTCTACTGCCCTTGTTATTTGGTTACCTGTTGTCTTTACGGTAATTATTCCTATTTGCCCAAATATTAGCAACATGAGGGACATGAGTTAGATTGGAGGGAGAATGGAGGGGAAGCTAGCTAACCCGATTTCCTTGTGCTATCTCCCTGCGTTGGTTGCTATCTCCTTAATCAGAGATGCAGAGGGTTTGGAGATAACCTGAGGCGAATTTGAGAGACTGGGGCTCAGGCAGCTGAAGACCTGGCTACCAATAGTGGGCTGATTAAAATCCGGGATACTCAAGAGGCCAGGATTAGGGGAGTGCAGATATCTCGCAGGGCTGAAGAGTTGGAGGAAATTTAGAGATAGGGAGGGATGAGGTCACAGAGGGAGTTGAATACTAGGATGAGAATTTTAACATCAAGGTGTGGCTGGACTGTGAATCAATGTAAGTGAGTGAGCACAGCGGGTATGAGACTTGGTATGAGTTAGGACACGACAGCAGGGTTTTGCCAAGATCCAGCTCATGAAGAGAAGCAACAGATCTAGGAAGGGTTTGAGGTTAGGGACAATGATAGGGAGAAGGACCAGTGGAGAACAGGCACCCTGCCCCCTCCCCCACTGCCCCCCCGCTACTATTCTGCAGATCCCTTCGCAAATGTCTATTTCTGACACAGAGCAGTGACTGCCAGTAAACAGCTCAAACCAAGCAATGAGTCATTCCCTCACCAAATCAACGCCTTCACTGGAAAACGTTCTGTTCACATTAGAGCAAGGTCGGTTTATCAAGAATGAGGAAAGGAAAGTGGCTGACTCCTGAGATTTGATTGAGCTTCTTAACTTCCTGCTCAGAAAGACAAACTCATCCCTGAAGCAAAGAGTTATTAGAAATCATACCTAAACATGAACATTCTCATCTCATTCTCAATCCGCAGACCAATCAGGCTTTAAACAATAGAACAAATATTTCTTCCTTTAAAATAAAAACTGCTACAATTTATTTATTCCAATTTCTACATAGGAACTGCAGGAGGCCATTCAGTCCATCTAGACTGGACACCATTAAATCAGCTCATGGCTGATGTGTATCTTAACTCGTCATTTTGGAAATGGTCTACAAGGATAATCATGGGGGATTTTAATCTACTTTCTTTTATTATTCATTCCTGGGATGTGGGTGTCACTGGCTGGGCCAGCATTTATTACCCATCCCTAATTGCCCTTGAGAAGGCGGTGGTGAGCTGCCTTCTTGAACCGCTGCAGTCCATGTGGTGTAGGTACATCCACAGTGCTGTTAGGGAGAGAGTTCCAGGATTTTGACCCAGAGACAGTGAAGGAACGATGATATATTTCCAAGTCAGGATGGTGAGTGACTTGGAAGGGAACTACCAGGTGGTGGTGTTCCCATCTATCTACTGCCCTTGTCCTTCTAAATGGTAGTGGTTGTGGTTTGGAAGGTGCTGTCGAAGGAGCCTTGGTGAGTTTCTGCAGTGCATCTTGCAGATGGTACACACTGCTGCTATTGTGCGCTGGTGGTGAAGGGATTGAATGTTTGTTGAAGGGGTGCCAATCATTCTTATCCTGGCTGGTGTCAAGTTTCTCGAGTGTTGTGGGAGCTGCACTCATCCAGGCAACTGGGGAGTATTCCATCACACTCCTGACTTGTGCCTTGTAGATGGTGGGCAGGCTTTGGGGAGTCAGGAGGTGAGTTACTTGTCACAGGATTCCCAGCCTCTGACCTGCTCTTGTAGCCACAGTATTTATATGGCTAGTCCAATTCAGTTTCTGGTCAATGGTAACCCCAGGATTCAGTGATGGTGATTCCATTGAATGCCAAGGGGCAATGGCTAGATTATCTCTTGTTGGAGATGGTCATTGCCTGACACTTGTGTGGCATGAATGTTACTTACCACTTGTCAGCCCAAGCCTGGATATTGTCCAGGTCTTGTTGCATTTGTACATGGACTGCTTCAGTATCTGAGGAGTCGCGAATGGTGCTGAACATTGTGCAATCATCAGCGAACAACCCCACTTCTGACCTTATGATGGAAGGAAGGTCATTGATGAAGCAGCTGAAGGTGGTTGGGCCGAGGACACCACCCTGAGGAACTCCTGCAGTGATGTCCTGGAGCTAAGATGACTGACCTCCAACAACCACAACCATTTTCCTTTGTGCTGGGTATGACTCCAACATATAGGCTGGAAAAATGGATGTGGAGAGAATGTTTCCTCTTGTGGGAGATTCTAGAACTAGGCGTCACTGTTTAAAAATATGGGGTCGTCCATTTAAGACAGAGATTAGGCAAAATTTTTTCACTCAGAGGGATGTGAGTCTCTCTTCCCAAAAAGGTGGTGGAAGCAGAGTCTTAGAATATTTTTAAAGCAGAGGTGGGTAGATTCTTGGTAATCAAGGGGGTGAATGATTATCGGGGGTATGTGGGATACAGATTTGAGGTTACAATCAGATCAGCCATGATCTTATTAAATAGCGGAGCAGGCTCGAGGGGCTGAGTGGCCTATTCCTGCTTCTTATTTGTATGTTTGTTCATATAACCCATCTGATCAATGTAGGTTCAGCATCTTCCAGAGTGGAGAGAAGAATATTGGTAAAAATGATAGAACTGAAAGGGTTAAATTCTGAGTAAGAACTGAAAAAATGCTGGAAAAACTCAGCAGGTCTGGCAGCAAGAGAGAAACAGAGTGAACGTTTCATCATCAACCTGATCTCTGTTAACTCGGTTTCTCTCTCCACAGATGCTGCCTGAGCTGCTGCCTGTTTCCAGTATGTGCAGTGTATCAGCTTTTGTGTTAAAGTTAAATAGGAGAAACATGTCACACAGACTCAGCTTGTATTCCTCAAGTTTAGAAGATTGTGGTCTAACTGAGGTGTCCAGGATGATTAAAGGACTTGATAGGGTTAATAGAAACTATTTCCACTGGTGGGAGTGGGGTGGGGGTGGGGGGGTGGTGGTTGGCAAAGGGGGGAATCCAGAACAAGGAGATAGGACCCTAAAATTAGAGCCGGGCTGTTCAGGGGGTGATGTCAGGAAGCAGTTCTTCATACAAAGGGGAGTGGAGATCTGGAACTCTCTCCCCTAGGAACGCTGCAGAGGCTGGGCTAGTGAAACATAGTCCACAAACAGGACCATAGGCACCTGTCTCCTTTAGAGAGAGAGAGAGAGAGACATGTGGCGATATAATTTGACTGAAAATGGAGGCTGATGATAGATGTAAAGTTGACAATATAGTACAGAACTAAGCTGAATACAGAAAGTGGAGAAGAGAGAGAGAGAGGGAGAGGGAGACAGAATGAGAATAGATTAGGGTCTGACATAAACAGGAGCCCAAAACTGGAGATTCAGCCCAGTAATCTTATCATCAGGGTTGTGAATCCTGTTACAGTTATGAACCTGTGACAAAATGACAAACATGGACTGTAGGCAAATCATGTTTGACTGACGCAAAAATAAAGTACTGCAGATGCTGGAATTCTGAAATAAAAACAGAAAATGCTGGAAATGCTCAGCAGGTCAGACAGCAGCTGTGGAGAGAGAAACAGAATTAACAAATAGTGTTTATTGACCTGAAATGTTAACTCTGGCCCAGAACTTCCATTCCCAGTGGGTGGGAGTGGGGGTGAGGGTGAGAGGTCATACGCCAGAAGAGGTGCTGGAGGACTCCCCAGAAGCCTCTAGGCAAGGACTGCATGAGAATTTCCTGGAGGTTTAAACTTCCAATGGTTAATTATCCTGCAACGGGAACCAATTGAAATTCCAATTTAAATCAAGGTTATTTTTTATTCATTCACAGGATGTGGGTGTCACTGGCTGGGCCATCATTTATACCCATCCCTAATTGCCCTTGAGAAGGTGGGGGTGAGCTGCCTTCTTGAGCTGCTGCAGCCCATGTGGTGTAGGTACACCCACAGTGCTGTTAGAGAGGGAGTTCCAGGATTTTGACCCAGCGACAGTGAAGGAATGGCCGATATATTTCCAAGTCAGGATGGTGAGTGACTTGGAGGGGAACTTCCAGCTGGTGGTGTTCCCAGCTATCTGCTGCCCTTTTCCTTCTACATGGTAGTGGTCATGGGTTTGGAAAGTGCTGTCTAAGGAGCCTTGATGAATTCCTGCAGTGCAGCTTGTAGGTGGTACACACTGCTGCTACTGTGCGTTGGTGGTGGAGGGAGAGAATGTTTGTGGATGTGGTGCTAATCAAGCGGGCTGCTTTGTCCTGAATGGTGTCAAGTTTCTTGAGGGTTGTTGGAACTGCACTCATCCAGGCAAGTGGGGAGTCTTCCATAATTTAGCTGGGAACTCCACCACCTGGAAGTTCCCCTCCAAGTCACTCACCATCCTGATTTGGAAATATATCGCCGTTCTTTCATTGTTGCTGGGTCAAAATCCTGGAACTCCCTTCCTAAAAGCACTGTGGGTGTACCTACACCACATGGACTGCAGCGGTTCAAGAAGGCAGCTCACCCCCACCTTCTCAAGGGCAACTAGGGATGGGTAATAAATGCTGGCCCAGCCAGCGAAGCCTACATCCTGTGAATCAATAAAATAAAATCACTTTCCTGACTTGTGCCTTGTAGATGGTGGACAGACTTTGGGGAGTCAGGAGATGAGTTACTCGCCGCAGGATTCCCAGCCTCTGACCTGCTCCTGCAGCCACAGTATTTATATGGCTAGTCCAGTTCAGGTTCTGGTGAAGGGTAACCCCCAGGATTCAGTGATGGTAGTGCCAGTGAGGAGGAGTAGTCGGGGGAGTGGTGGGGTTATGTGGTTGGGGGGGCGTTGGGGGGGGGTAGCTGGTGGATGTAGTTGGAGGGGTCAAGGGAAGTTGGGAGTGAGGAGCTCAGGGGTTACTGGGGGTGGTGCTGGGGTGTTCAGGTGTTAACTAGGGGAAAGTTGGGTGGGGACAACTGAGGTGCAGTCAGCGGGGTGGATGGATGGGCCAGGGGCTAGTCAGGGGGGTAGAGACATTTGGAGGGATGGTTGGTGGGGATTGGCTGGTTGGGCAGCGGTTGGGTGAGGGGTATTGGAGATGTAATTGGGGAGTCAGGAGGTGTAGTCAGGGGATCGGGGTGGGGTTAGTACCATATTAACCCAGGAGTTAGAAGTGGTTTTAATCCTTCTAACTTTTCCTGGGTAACAATTCTGCTAAGAGAATCACTCACCATCCTGACTTGGAAATATATCACCATTCCCTCATTGTCACTGGGCCAAAATCCTGGAACTCCCTCCCTAACTGCACTGTGGGTGTACCTACACCACAGGGACTGCAGCGGTTCAAGAAGGCAGCTCACCGCCACCTTCTCAAGGGCAATTAGGGATGGGCAATAAATGCTGGCCCAGCCAGCGAAGCTCACATCCCATGGGTAAATATAATCTCACAAGTAAAACCCAAATCCCTTCATGTTTTGCTACTTTGATACAATGGGGACTTTGTAGAGGAATAATGCTGCATTCAATCTGTGCACAGTAAGATTCCACACTCTACACTGAGATAAGCAGCTTGTTAATCTGTTTTGAGGATGTTGGGAAGGGAGGAATATTGGCCAGGACACTGGGGAGAACTCCCCTCTTCCCCTTACAAACAGTGCCCAAGTGGGGCACAGGGCCTCATTTTAATGTTTTATCCAAAAGATGGGACCACTCTTCCTCTTTCTCCCTCACTCTCTTTCTCTTCTTGTCTCTCCATCTCTCTCTCTTCCTCTCTTTTTGTCTCTTTCCTTTCCTCTCTCCTTTCCTCCCTGCTACCTCTCTTTATCTGCCACTTTCTCAATCTCCATCTGACTGTAAATCTCATTGAAACCTACAAGATTCTGAAGGGTTTTGACAGGGTTGATGCTGAGAGATTGTTTCCGCTGGTCAGGAGAATCTAAAACACGGGGGCACAGTCTCAGGATACGGGGCCAATCATTTAGGATGGAAATGAGGAGAAATTACTTTACTCAGGGGGTTGTGAATCTTTGGAATTCTCTACCCCAGAGGGTTGTGGATGCTCCATCGTTGAATATATTTAAGGCCGGGATGGACAGAGTTTTGGTCTCTCAGGGAATGAAGGGACATGGGGAGTGGGCAGGAAAGTGGAGCTGGAGCCCAAGGCCAGCCATGATGGTATGGAATGGTAGAACAGGCTCGATGGGCCGAAAGGTCTACTCCTGCTCCTATTTCTTGTTTTCTTCTATTCCCTCCCTTTCTCTCCCTCTCCCTCTAATTCTCTTTGTTCCTCTATCTCTCTCTGTCTCACTGTCTCACTCACCCGTGACCCCTTTCTCTCTCTCGCTCTCACTCCCTCTCTCACTCTCCCTCTCTCCCTCCCTCTCCCTCCCTTTCTCCCTCACTCTTACTCTCTCTCTCTCTCACTCCCTCTCTCACTCTCCCTCTCTATCTCTTTCTGTCTCTCTCTCACTCTCCCTCTCTCTATCTCTCTCTCACTCTCTCTCCCTCTCTCTATCTCTCTCCGTCTCTCTCTCTCTCTCTCTCCTCCCTGTCCCTCTCCCCTTTTGCTTCTCCCTGTGTTGAGATGCTGCAGCCTCTGGTCACCCGGAAACATCTGTCTCTTTACTGAGCGCACTGATGACATCAATGCCTCCAGACCACAAGTTCCAGAGTTCAGGTTGTACTGGTGAAGTAACCAGTTTCATCCACCCAGTTTCCCCTTGTTCGGTAAAACACATGTGGATTGGACCCAGATTTCTGCTTCTTCCTTCACCCCCTGTCTCGCTGTGAGTCCTGATGTAGAGACTCAGTCACGGTTTCAACATGAGACTCAACGAAACCATTTCAGAAGGAGTTTGAGGGTTTCTGGATGAATCAGTGATTCACAGCTCCCTCCAATGGCCATTCCAATCAGAAACTTCTGCAAAGACACAGGTTGCTTGACAAAGACAATTTAATACCAGGATGCTGCTGAGGGGGTGTGGGGGTGGGTGTGGGGGTGGGTGTGGGGGAGGGTGTGGGGGAGGGTGTGGGTGTGGGGGTGGGTGTGGGGGTGGGCGTAGGGGAGGGTGTGGGCGGTGGGTGTGGGGGAGGGTGTGGGGGTGGGCGTAGGGGAGGGTGTGGGGGAGGGTGTGGGGGAGGGTGTGGGTGTGGGTGTGGGTGTGAGGGTGGGTGTGGGGGTGGGTGTGGGGGTGGGTGTGGGGAAGGGTGTGGGGGTGGGTGTGGGTGTGGGTGTGGGTGTGGGTGTGGGTGTGGGCGGTGGGTGTGGGGGAGGGTGTGGGTGTGGGTGTGGGGGTGGGTGTGGGGGTGGGTGTGGGGGAGGGTGTGGGGGAGGGTGTGGGGGTGGGTGTGGGGGAGGGTGTGGGGGTGGGGGTGGGTGTGAGGTGTGGGTGTGGGGGTGGGTGTGGGGGTGGGTGTGGGGGTGGGTGTGGGGGTGGGTGTTGAGGTGGGTGTGGGGGAGGGGTGTGGGGGAGGGTGTGGGGGTGGGGGTGGGTGTGGGGGTGGGTGTGGGGGTGGGTGTGGGGGTGGGTGTGGGCGGTGGGTGTGGGGGAGGGTGTGAGGTGAGGGAGTGGGGGTGGGTGTGGGCGGTGGGTGTGGGTGTGGGGGTGGGGGTGGGTTTTGGGGGGGAGGGTGTGGGCGGTGGGTGTGGGGGTGGGTGTGGGGGTGGGTGTGGGGGTGGGTGTGGGGGTGGGTGTGGGGGTGGGTGTGGGCGGTGGGTGTGGGGGTGGGTTTTGGGGGGGAGGGTGTGGTCGGTGGGTGTGGGGGTGGGTGTGGGGGTGGGTGTGGGGGTGGGTGTGGGTGTGGGTGTGGGGGTGGGTGTGGGCGGTGGGTGTGGGCGGTGGGTGTGGGGGTGGGTTTTGGGGGGGAGGGTGTGGTCGGTGGGTGTGGGGGTGAGTGTGGGGGAGGGTGTGGGGGAGGGTGTGGGCGGTGGGTGTGGGGGTGGGTTCTGGGGCGGTGGGTGTGGGGGTGGGTGTGAGGTGTGGCTGTGGGGGTGGGTGTGGGGGTGGTTCTGGGGGGGTGGGTGTGGGGGTGGGTGTGGGGGAGGGTGTGGAAGTGGGTGTGGGGGAGGGTGTGGGGGTGGTTGTGGGCGGTGGGTGTGGGGGAGGGTGTGGGGGTGGGTGTGGGGGTTGGTGTGGGGGTGGGTGTGAGGTGTGGGTGTGGGGGTGGGTGTGGGGGTGGGTGTGGGGGTGGGTGTGGAGGTGGGTGTGGGGGTGGGTGTGGGGGTGGGTGTGGGGGAGGGTGTGGGGGTGGGTGTGGGCGGTGGGTGTGGGCGGTGGGTGTGGGGGTGGGTGTGGGGGGGAGGGTGTGGTCGGTGGGTGTGGGG
>NW_024470893.1:0-37500 GCF_017639515.1 Carcharodon carcharias
AAGGTACAGAGAGCCCTTTTGGGGTTGAGGATGGGGTTAAGGTACAGATAGCCCTAGTGGGGTTAGTGTTGGGGTGAAGGTAAAGATAGCCCTAGTTGGGTTGGGGGTGAAGTTACAGGTAGCCCTAGTGGGGGTGCGGGGAAGGTACAGATAGCCCTAGTGGGGGTGGGGTGGGGGCAAGGTACAGATAGCCCTAGTGGGGATGGGGTGAAGATACAGATAGCCCTACTGTGGGTGGGGTGAAGGTCCAGATAGCCCTAGTGGGGGTGGGGTGAAGGTCCAGATAGCCCTAGTGGGGGTGAGATGAAGGTACAGATAGCCCTAGTGGGGGTGGGGTTGAAGGTACAGATAGCCCTAGTGGGGGTGGGGTGAAGGTACAGATAGCCCTAGTGGGGGTGTGGTGCGGTGAAGGTACAGATAGCCCTAGTGAGGGTGGGGGGAAGGTACAGATAGCCCTAGTGGGGGTGGGGTGAAGGTACAGATAGCCCTAGTGGGGGTGGGGGTGAGGTGAAGGTACACATAGCCCTAGAGGGGTTGGGGTGGGGTGAAGGTACAGATAGCCCTAGTGGGGGTAGGTATGGGGTGAAGATACAGATAGCCCTAGTGGGGGTGGGTTGAAGGTACAGATAGATCTAGTGGGGTTGGGGTGAAGGTACAGATAGCCTTAGAGGGTGGTGGGTTGGGGTGAAGGTACAGATTTCCCTAGTGGGGGTGGGGTGACGGTACCTGTAGCCCTAGTGGGGGTGGGGTGGGGTGAAGATACAGATAGCCCTAGTGGGGGTGGGATGAAGGTACAGATAGCACTAGTTGCGGTGTGGTGGGGTGAAGGTACAGATAGCCCTAGTGGGGGTGGGGTGAAGGTACAGATAGCCCTAGTGTGTGTGGGGGTGGGGTGAAGGTACAGATAGCCCTAGTGGGGGTGGGGTGAAGTTACAGATAGCCCTAGTGGGGGTGTGGTGGGGTGAAGGTACAGATAGCCCTTGTGGGGGTGTGGTGGGGTGAAGGTACAGATAGCCCTAGTGGGGGTGGGGTGAAGGTACAGATAGCCCTAGTGGGGGTGAGGGTGGTGTGAAGGTACAGATAGCCCTAGTGGTGGTGGGCGTGGGGTGAAGGTACAGATAGCCCTAGTGGGGCTGGGGTGTGGTGAAGGTACAGATAGCTTTAGTTGGGGTGGGGTCGGGGTGAAGGTACAGATAGCGCTAGTGGGGGTGGGGTGGGGGAAGGTACAGATAGCCCTAGTGGGGGTGGGGTTGGGTGAAGGTACAGATAGCCCTAGTGGGGGTGGGGGTGGGGTGAAGGTACAGATAGCCCAAGTGGTGGTGGGGTGGGGTGAAGGTATAGAGAGCCCTAGTGGGGGTGGGGTTGGGTGAAGGTACCCATAGCCCTAGTGGGGCTGGGGAGGGTGAAGGTACAGATTGCCCTAGTGGGGGTGGGGTGAAGGTACAAATAGCCCAATTGGGGTGGGGTGGGGGTGAAGGAACAGATAGCCCTAGTGTGGGTGCGGGTGGGGTGAAGGTACAGATAGCCCTAGTGGGGGTGGGGGTGGTGTGAAGGTACAGATAGCCCAAGTGGGGGTGGGGTGGGGTGAAGGTACAGAGAGCCCTAGTGGGGGTGGGGTGGGGTGAAGGTACAGATAGCGCTAGAGGGGGTGGGGAGGGGTGAAGGTACAGATAGCCCTAGTTGGGGTGTGGTGCGGTGAAGGTACAGATAGCCCTAGTGGGGGTGGGGTGGGGGCAAGGTACAGATAGCCCTAGTGGGGATGGGGTGAAGATACAGATAGCTCTACTGTGGGTGGGGTGAAGGTCCAGATAGCCCTGGTGGGGGTGGGGTGAAGGTACAGATAGCCCTAGTGGGGGTGAGATGAAGGTACAGATAGCCCTAGTGGGGGTGGGGGTGAAGGTACAGATAGCCCTAGTGGGGGTCGGGTGAAGGTACAGATAGCCCTAGTGGGGGTGTGGTGCGGTGAAGGTACAGATAGCCCTAGTGAGGGTGGGGGGAAGGTACAGATAGCCCTAGTGGGGGTGGGGTGAAGGTACAGATAGCCCTAGTGGGGGTGGGGGTGAGGTGAAGGTACACATAGCCCTAGAGGGGTTGCGGTGGGGTGAACGTACAGATAGCGCTATTGGGGGTGGGCATGGGGTGAAGGTACAGATAGCCCTAGTGGGGGTGGGTTGAAGGTACAGATAGATCTAGTGGGTTTGGGGTGAAGGTACAGATAGCCTTAGAGGGTGGTGGGTTGGGGTGAAGGTACAGATTTCCCTAGTGGGGGTGGGGTGACGGTACCTGTAGCCCTAGTGGGGGTGGGGTGGGGTGAAGATACAGATAGCCCTAGTGCGGGTGGGATGAAGGTACAGATAGCACTAGTGGGGGTGTGGTGGGGTGAAGGTACAGATAGCCCTAGTGGGGGTGGGGTGAAGGTACAGATAGCCCTAGTGTGTGTGGGGGTGGGGTGAAGGTACAGATAGCCCTAGTGGGGGTGGGGTGAAGTTACAGATAGCCCTAGTGGGGGTGTGGTGGGGTTAAGGTACAGATAGCCCTAGTGGGGGTGTGGTGGGGTGAAGGTACAGATATCCCTAGTGGGGGTGGGGTGAAGGTACAGATAGCCCTAGTGGGGGTGAGGGTGGTGTGAAGGTACAGATAGCCCTAGTGTGGGTGGGGTGGGGTGAAGGTACAGATAGCCCTAGTGGGGGTGGGGTGAAGGTACAGATAGCCCTAGTGGGGGTGGGCGTGGGGTGAAGGTACAGATAGCCCTAGTGGGGCTGGGGTGGGGGAAGGTACAGATAGCCCTAGTGGGGGTGGGGTTGGGTGAAGGTACAGATAGCCCTAGTTGGGGTGGGGTGAAGTTACAGATAGCCCTAGTGGGGGTGTGGTGGGGTTAAGGTACAGATAGCCCTAGTGGGGGTGTGGTGGGGTGAAGGTACAGATAGCCCTAGTGGGGGTGGGGTGAAGGTACAGATAGCCCTAGTGTGGGTGGGGGTGGGGTGAAGGTACAGATAGCCCTAGTGGGGGTGGGTTGAAGGTACAGATAGCCCTAGTGGGGGTGGGCGTGGGGTGAAGGTACAGATAGCCCTAGTGGGGCTGGGGTGGGGTGAAGGTACAGATAGCTTTAGTTGGGGTGGGGTCGGGGTGAAGGTACAGATAGCCCTAGTGGGGGTGGGGTGGGGGAAGGTACAGATAGCCCTAGTGGGGGTGGGGTTGGGTGAAGGTACAGATAGCCCTAGTGGGGGTGGGGGTGGGGTGAAGGTACAGATAGCCCAAGTGGTGGTGGGGTGGGGTGAAGGTATAGAGAGCCCTAGTGGGGGTGGGGTTGGGTGAAGGTACAGATAGCCCTAGTGGGGCTGGGGGGGGTGAAGGTACAGATAGCCCTAGTGCGGGTGGGGTGAAGGTACAAATAGCCCAATTGGGGTGGGGTGGGGGTGAAGCTACAGATAGCCCTAGTGTGGGTGCGGGTGGGGTGAAGGTACAGATAGCCCTAGTGGGGGTGGGGGTGGTGTGAAGGTACAGATAGCCCAAGTGGGGGTGGGGTGGGGTGAAGGTACAGAGAGCCCTAGTGGGGGTGGGGTGGGGTGAAGGTACAGATAGCCCTAGAGGGGCTGTGGTAGGGTGAAGGTACTGATAGCCCTAGAGGGGGTGGGGTGGGGTGAAGGTACAGATAGCCCTAGTTGGGGTGGGCTAGGGGTGAAGGTACAGATAGCCCTAGTTGGGGTGGGGTGGGGGTGAAGGTACAGATAGCCCTAGTGGGGGTGGGCTTGGGGTGAAGGTACAGATAGCCCTAGTTGGGGTGGGCTGGGGGTGAAGGTACAGATAGCCCTAGTTGGGGTGGGCTGGGGGTGAAGGTACTGATAGCCCTAGAGGGGGTGGGGTGTGGGTGAAGGTACAGATAGCCCTAGTTGGGGTGGGCTGGGTGTGAAGGTACAGATAGCCCTGGTGGGGGTGTGATGAAGGTACAGAGAGCGCTAGTGGGGCAGGGGGTGTGGGGAAGGTACAGATAGCCCTAGTGGGGGTGGGTGAAGGTACAGAGAGCCCTAGTGGGGGTGGCATTGGGGTGAATGTACAGATAGCACTAGTGGGGTTAGTGTTGGGGTGAAGGTAAAGATAGCCCTATTGGGGGTGGGGGAACGGTACAGATAGCCCTAGGGGGGGTGGGGTGGGGGGAAGGTACAGATAGCCCTAGTGGGGGTGTGGTGAAGATACAGATAGCCCTAGTGGGGATTGGATGAAGGTGCAGATAGCCCTAGTGGGGGTGGGGTGAAGGTACAAATAGCCCTATTGGGGGTGAGGTCAAGGTACAGATAGCCCTAGTGGGGGTGGGATGAAGGTGCAGATAGCCTTAGTGTGGGTGGGGTTGGGTGAAGGTACAGATAGCCCTTGTGGGGGTGGGGTGAAGGTACAAATAGCCCTATTGGGGGTGAGGTCAAGGTACAAATAGCCCTAGTGGGGGTGGCGGTGAAGGTACAGATAGCCCTAGTGGTGGTGGGGTGAAGGTACAGATAGCCCTAGTGGGGGTGGGGTGGGGTGAAGGTACAGATAGCCCTAGTGGGGGTGGGGGTGGGATGAAGGTACAGATAGCCCTAGTGGGGGTGGGGTGGGGTTAAGGTACAGATAGCCCTAGTTGGGGTGGGGTGGGGTGAAGGTACAGATAGCCCTAGTGGGGGTGGGGTGGGGTGAAGGTACAGATAGCCCTAGTTGGGGTGGGGTGGGGTGAAGGTACAGATAGCCCTAGTGGGGGTGGGGTGAAGGTACAGATAGCCCCTGTTAGGGTGGGGTGGGGGTGAAGGTACAGATAGCCCTAGTTGGTGTCGGGTCTGGGGAAGGTATAGATAGCCCTAGTGGGGGTGCGGTGAAGGTACAGATAGTGCTAGTGGGGGTAGGGGTGTGGGGAAGGTACAGATAGCCCTAGTGGGGGTGGGGTGAAGGTACAGATAGCCCTAGTGGTGGTGGGGTCGGGGGAAGGTACAGATATCCCTAGTCGTGGTGGGGTGAAGGTACAGAGAGCCCTTTTGGGGTTGAGGATGGGGTTAAGGTACAGATAGCCCTAGTGGGGTTAGTGTTGGGGTGAAGGTAAAGATAGCCCTAGTTGGGTTGGGGGTGAAGTTACAGATAGCCCTAGTGGGGGTGCAGGGAAGGTACAGATAGCCCTAGTGGGGGTGGGGTGGGGGCAAGGTACAGATAGCCCTAGTGGGGATGGGGTGAAGATACAGATAGCCCTACTGTGGGTGGGGTGAAGGTCCAGATAGCCCTAGTGGGTGTGGGGTGATGGTACAGATAGCCCTAGTGGGGGTGAAATGAAGGTACAGATAGCCCTAGTGGGGGTGGGGGTGAAGGTACAGATAGCCCTAGTGGGGGTGGGGTGAAGGTACAGATAGCCCTAGTGGGGGTGTGGTGCGGTGAAGGTACAGATAGCCCTAGTGAGGGTGGGGGGAAGGTACAGATAGCCCTAGTGGGGGTGGGGTGAAGGTACGGATAGCCCTAGTGGGGGTGGGGGTGAGGTGAAGGTACACATAGCCCTAGAGGGGTTGGGGTGGGGTGAAGGTACAGATAGCCCTAGTGGGGGTGGGTATGGGGTGAAGGTACAGATAGCCCTAGTGGGGGTGGGTTGAAGGTACAGATAGATCTAGTGGGGTTGGGGTGAAGGTACAGATAGCCTTAGAGGGTGGTGGGTTGGGGTGAAGGTACAGATTTCCCTAGTGGAGGTGGGGTGACGGTACCTGTAGCCCTAGTGGGGGTGGGGTGGGGTGAAGATACAGATAGCCCTAGTGGGGGTGGGATGAAGGTACAGATAGCACTAGTGGGGGTGTGGTGGGGTGAAGGTACAGATAGCCCTAGTGGGGGTGGGGTGAAGGTACAGATAGCCCTAGTGTGTGTGGGGGTGGGGTGAAGGTACAGATAGCCCTAGTGGGGGTGGGGTGAAGTTACAGATAGCCCTAGTGGGGGTGTGGTGGGGTGAAGGTACAGATAGCCCTAGTGGGGGTGTGGTGGGGTGAAGGTACAGATAGCCCTAGTGGGGGTGGGGTGAAGGTACAGATAGCCCTAGTGGGGGTGAGGGTGGTGTGAAGGTACAGATAGCCCTAGTGTGGGTGGGGGTGGGGTGAAGGTACAGATAGCCCTAGTGGGGGTGGGGTGAAGGTACAGATAGCCCTAGTTGGGGTGGGCGTGGGGTGAATTTACAGATAGCCCTAGTGGGGCTGGGGTGGGGTGAAGGTACAGATAGCTTTAGTTGGGGTCGCGTCGGGGTGAAGGTACAGATAGCCCTAGTGGGGGTGGGGTGGGGGAAGGTACAGATAGCCCTAGTGGGGGTGGGGTTGGGTGAAGGTACAGATAGCCCTAGTGGGGGTGGGGGTGGGGTGAAGGTACAGATAGCCCAAGTGGTGGTGGGGTGGGGTGAAGGTATAGAGAGCCCTAGTGGGGGGTGGGGTTGGGTGAAGGTACCCATAGCCCTAGTGGGGCTGGGGAGGGTGAAGGTACAGATTGCCCTAGTGGGGGTGGGGTGAAGGTACAAATAGCCCAATTGGGGTGGGGTGGGGGTGAAGGTACAGATAGCCCTAGTGTGGGTGCGGGTGGGGTGAAGGTACAGATAGCCCTAGTGGGGGTGGGGGTGGTGTGAAGGTACAGATAGTCCAAGTGGGGGTGGGGTGGGGTGAAGGTACAGAGAGCCCTAGTGGGGGTGGGGTGGGTGAAGGTACAGATAGCGCTAGGGGGGGTGGGGAGGGGTGAAGGTACAGATAGCCCTAGTTGGGGTGTGGTGCGATGAAGGTACAGATAGCCCTAGTGGGGGTGGGGTGGGGGCAAGGTACAGATAGCCCTAGTGGGGATGGGGTGAAGATATAGATAGCTCTACTGTGGGTGGGGTGAAGGTCCAGATAGCCCTAGTGGGGGTGGGGTGAAGGTACAGATAGCCCTAGTGGGGGTGAGATGAAGGTACAGATAGCCCTAGTGGGGGTGGGGGTGAAGGTACAGATAGCCCTAGTGGGGGTCGGGTGAAGGTACAGATAGCCCTAGTGGGGGTGTGGTGCGGTGAAGGTACAGATAGCCCTAGTGAGGGTGGGGGGAATGTACAGATAGCCCTAGTGGGGGTGGGGTGAAGGTACAGATAGCCCTAGTGGGGGTGGGGGTGAGGTGAAGGTACACATAGCCCTAGAGGGGTTGCGGTGGGGTGAACGTACAGATAGCCCTATTGGGGGTGGGTATGGGGTGAAGGTACAGATAGCCCTAGTTGGGGTGGGGTGGGGGTGAAGGTACAGATAGCCCTAGTGGGGGTGGGCTGGGGGTGAAGGTACAGATAGCCCTAGTTGGGGTGGGCTGGGGGTGAAGGTACAGATAGCCCTAGTTGGGGTGGGCTGGGGGTGAAGGTACTGATAGCCCTAGAGGGGGTGGGGTGTGGGTGAAGGTACAGATAGCCCTAGTTGGGGTGGGCTGGGGGTGAAGGTACAGATAGCCCTAGTTGGGGTGGGGTGGGGGTGAAGGTACAGGTAGCCCTTTTGGGGGTGCGATGAAGGTACAGATAGCGCTAGTGGGGCTGGCGGTGTGGGGAAGGTACAGATAGCCCTAGTGGGGGTGGGGGGACGGTACAGATAGCCCTAGTGGGGGTGGGGTGGGGGGAAGGTACAGATAGCCCTAGTGGGGGTGTGGTGAAGATACAGATAGCCCTAGTGGGGGGGGGATGAAGGTGCAGATAGCCTTAGTGTGGGTGGGGTTGGGTGAAGGTACAGATAGCCCTAGTGGGGGTGGGGTGAAGGTACAAATAGCCCTATTGGGGGTGAGGTCAAAGTACAGATAGCCCTAGTGGGGGTGGCGGTGAAGGTGCAGATAGCCCTAGTGGTGGTGGGGTGAAGGTACAGATAGCCCTAGTGGGGGTGGGGGTGGGGTGAAGGTACAGATAGCCCAAGTGGGGGTGGGGTGGGGTTAATGTACAGATAGCCCTAGTTGGGGTGGGGTGGGGTGAAGGTAAAGATAGCCCTAGTTGGTTTGGGGTGGGGTGAAGGTACAGATAGCCCTAGTGGGGGTGGGGTGAAGGTACAGATAGCCCCATTTAGGGTGGGGTGGGGGTGAAGGTACAGATAGCCCTAGTTGTGGTCGGAAATGGGGAAGGTACAGATAGCCCTAGAGGGGCTCTGGTAGGGTGAAGGTACTGATAGCCCTAGAGGGGGTGTGTTGGGGTGAAGGTACAGATAGCCCTAGTTGGGGTGGGTGGGGGTGACGGTACAGATAGCCCTAGTGGGGGTGCGATGAAGGTACAGAGAGCGCTAGTGGGGGTGTGGGGAAGGTACAGATAGCCCTAGTGGGGGTGGGGTGAAGGTACAGAGAGCCCTAGTGGGGGTGGGGATGGGGTGAAGGTACAGATAGCCCTAGTGGGGGTGGTGGTGAAGGTACAGATAGCTCTAGTGGGGGTGGGTGGACGGTACAGATAGCCCTAGTGGGGGTGGGGTGGGGGGAAGGTACTGATAGCCCTAGTAGGGGTGGGGTGGGGTGAAGGTACAGATAGCCCTAGTGGGGGTGTGGTGAAGATACAGATAGCCCTAGTGGGGGTGGGATGAAGGTGCAGATAGGCTTAGTGTGGGTGGGGTGGGGTGAAGGTACAGATAGCCCTAGTGGGGGTGGGGTGGGGTGAAGGTACAGATAGCCCTAGTGGGGGTGGGGGTGGGGTGAAGGTACAGATAGCCCAAGTGGGGGTGGGGTGGGGTTAAGGTACAGATAGCCCTAGTCGGGGTGGGGTGAAGGTACAGATAGCCCTAGTCGGGGTGGGGTGAAGGTACAGATAGCCCTAGTTGGGGTGGCGGTGAAGGTACAGATAGCCCTAGTGGGGGTGGGGTAGGGTGAAGGTACAGAAAGCCCTAGTTGGGGTGGGGTGGGGTGAAGGTACAGATAGTCCTAGTGGGGGTGGGGTGAAGGTACAGATAGCCCCAGTTACGGTGGGGTGGGGGTGAAGGTACAGATAGTCCTAGTTGGGGTCGGGTCTGGGGAAGGTACAGATAGCCCTAGTGGGGGTGAGGTGAAGGTACAGATAGTGCTAGTGGGGGTGGGGTGAAGGTACAGATAGCCCTAGTGGGGGTGGGGTCGGGGGAAGGTACAGATATCCCTAGTCGTGGTGGGGTGAAGGTACAGAGAGCCCTATTGGGGGTGAGGTCAAGGTACAGGTAGCGCAAGTGGGGGTCGGGTGGGGTTAAGGTACAGATAGCCCTAGTTGGGGTGGTGGTGAAGGTACAGATAGCCCTAGTGGGGGTGGGGTGGGGTGAAGGTACAGATAGCCCTAGTGGGGGTGGGGTGGGGTGAAGGTACAGATAGCCCTAGTGGGGGTGGGGTGGGGTGAAGGTACAGAAAGCCCTAGTTGGGGTGGGGTGGGGTGAAGGTACAGATAGCCCTAGTGGGGGTGGGGTGAAGGTACAGATAGCCCCAGTTAGGGTGGGGTGGGGGTGAAGGTACAGATAGTCCTAGTTTGGGTGGGGTGGGGTGAAGGTACAGATAGCCCGAGTGGGGGTGGGGGTGGGGTGAAGGTACAGATAGCCCAAGTGGGGGTGGGGTGGGGTTAAGGTACAGATAGCCCTAGTTGGGGTGGCGGTGAAGGTACAGATAGCCCTAGTGGGGGTGGGGTGGGTTGAAGGTACAGATAGCCCTAGTGGGGGTGGGGGTGGTGTGAAGGTACAGATAGCCCAAGTGGGGGTGGGGTGGGGTGAAGGTACAGATAGCCCTAGTTGGGTTGGGGTGGGGTGAAGGTACAGAGAGCCCTAGTGGGGGTGGGGTGAACGTACAGATAGCCCTAGTTGGGGTGGGGTTGGGGTAAAGGTACAGATAGCCCTAGTGGGTGTGGGGGTGGTGTGAAGGTACAGATAGCCCAAGTGGGGGTGGGGTGGGGTGAAGGTGCAGAGAGCCCTAGTGGGGGTGGGGTGGGGTGAAGGTACAGATAGCCCTAGAGGGGCTGTGGTAGGGTGAAGGTACTGATAGCCCTAGTGGGGGTGGGGATGGGGTGAAGGTACAGATAGCCCGAATGGGGTTAGTGTTGGGGTGAAGGTAAATATAGCCCTAGAGGGGGGTGGGGTGGGGTGAAGGTACAGATAGCACTAGTGGGGGTGGGGGGAATGTACAGATAGCCCTAGTGGGGGTGGGGTTGTTGGAAGGTACAGATAACCCTAGTGGGGGTGGGGTGAAGATACAGATAGCCCTTGTGGGGGTGGGATGAAGGTACAGATAGCCCTAGTGGGGGTGGGGTGAAGGTACAGAGAGCCCTAGTAGGGGTGGGGTGAAGGTACAGATAGTCCTAGTGGGGTTGGGGTGAAGGTACAGATAGTCCTAGTGGGGGTGGGGTGAAGGTACAGATAGCCCTAGTGGGAGTGGGGTGGGGTGAAGGTACAGATAGCCCTCGTTGCGGTGGGGTGGGGTGAAGGTACAGATAGCCCTAGTGGGGGTGGGGTGAAGGTACAGATAGCCCCAGTTAGGGTGCGGTGGGGGTGAAGGTACAGATAGCCCTAGTTGGGGTCGGGTCTTGGGAAGGTACAGATAGCCCAAGTGGG
Source organism: Carcharodon carcharias (assembly GCF_017639515.1). Taxonomy (NCBI): domain Eukaryota; kingdom Metazoa; phylum Chordata; class Chondrichthyes; order Lamniformes; family Lamnidae; genus Carcharodon; species Carcharodon carcharias. Next base: position 10,506 of record NW_024470893.1, read on the forward strand.
GGTGCGGTGAGGGTACAGATAGTGCTAGTGGGGGTGGGGGTGTGGGGAAGGTACAGATAGCCCTAGTGGGGGTGGGGTGAAGGTACAGATAGCCCTAGTGGGGGTGGGGTCGGTGGAAGGTACAGATATCCCTAGTCGTGGTGGGGTGAAGGTACAGAGAGCCCTATTGGGGGTGGGGATGGGGTTAAGGTACAGATAGCCCTAGTGGGGTTAGTGTTGGGGTGAAGGTAAAGATACCCCTAGTGGGGTTGGGGGTGAAGGTACAGATAGCCCTAGCTGGGGTGGGGTGGGGGTGAAGGTACAGATAGCCCTAGTGGGGGTGCGGTGAAGGTACAGAGAGCGCTAGTGGGGTTGGGGGTGTGGGGAAGGTATAGATAGCCCTAGTGGGGGTGGGGTGAAGGTACCGATAGCCCTAGTGGCGGTGGCGTTGGGGGAAGGTACAGATATCCCTATTGGGGGTGGGGTGAAGGTACAGAGAGCCCTAGTGGGGGTGGGGATGGGGTGAAGGTACATATAGCCCTAGTGGGGTTATTGTTGGGGTGAAGGTAAAGGTAGCCCTAGTGGGGGTGGGGGTGAAGGTACAGATAGCCCTAGTGGGGGTGGGGGGAAGGTACAGATAGCCCTAGTGGGGGTGGGGTGAAGATACAGGTAGCCCTAGTGGGGGTGGGATGAAGGTACATATAGCCCTAGAGGGGGTGGGGTGAAGATACAGGTAGCCCTAGTGGGGGTGGGATGAAGGTACAGAGAGCCCTAGTGGGGGTGGGGTGAAGGTACAGATAGTTCTAGTGGGAGTGGGGTGAAGGTACAGATAGCCCCAATGGGGGTGGGGTGAAGGTACAAATAGCCCTATTGGGGGTGAGGTGAAGGTACAGATAGCCCTAGTGGGGGTGGGGGTGAAGGTACAGATAGCCCTAGTGGGGGTGGGGTGAAGGTACAGATAGCCCTAGTGGGGGTGGGGTGGGGTGAAGGTACAGAGAGCCCTAGAGGGGGTGGAGTGGGGTGAAGGTACAGATAGCCCTAGTTGGGGTGGGGTGGGGGTGAAGGTACAGAAAGCCCTAGTGGGGGTGCGGTGAAGGTGCAGAGAGCGCTAGTGGGGGTTGGGGTGTGGGGAAGGTACAGATAGCCCTAGTGGGGGTGGGGGTGGTGTGAAGGTACAGATAGCCCTAGTGGGGGTTGGGTGGTGGGAAGGTACAGAGAGCCCTAGTGGGGGTGGGGATGGGGTGAAGGTACAGAGAGCCCTAGTGGGGGTGGGGTGGGGTGAAGGTACAGAGAGCCCTAGCGGGGGTGGGGTGGGATGGAGGTAAAGATAGCCCTAGTGGTGCTGGGGTAGGGTGAAGGTCCAGATAGCCCTAGAGGGGGTGGAGTGGGGTGAAGGTACCGATAGCCCTAGTTGGGGTGGGTTGGGGGTGAAGGTACAGAAAGCCCTAGTGGGGGTGCGGTGAAGGTACAGATAGCCCTAGTGGGGGTGGGGTGAAGGTACAAATAGCCCTATTGGGGGTGTGGTGAAGGTACAGATAGTCCTAGTTGGGGGTGGGGGTGAAGGTACACATAGTCCTAGTGGGGGTTGTGTGAAGGTACAGATAGCCCTAGTGGGGGTGGGGTGGGGTGAAGGTACAGATAGCCCTAGTGAGGGTGGGGGTGGGGTGAAGGTACAAATAGCCCTAGTGGGGGTTGGGTGGGGTGAAGGTACAGCGAGCCCTAGTGGGGCTGGGGTAGGGTGAAGGTACAGATAGCCCTAGTTGGGGTGGGGTGGGGTGAAGGTACAGATAGCCCTAGTTGGGGTGGGGTGGGGGTGAAGGTACAGATAGCCCTAGTGGGGGTGCGGTGAAGGTACAGAGAGCGCTAGTGGGGGTGTGGGGAAGGTACAGTTAGCCGTAGTGGGGGTGGCGTGAAGGTACAGATAGCCCTAGTGGGGATGGGTTGGGGGGAAGGTGCAGATATCCCTAGTGGGGGTGGGGTGAAGGTACAGATAGCCCCAGTTAGGGTGCGGTGGGGGTGAAGGTACAGATAGCCCTAGTTGGGGTCGGGTCTGGGGAAGGTACAGATAGCCCAAGTGGGGGTGCGGTGAGGGTACAGATAGTGCTAGTGGGGGTAGGGGTGTGGGGAAGGTACAGATAGCCCTAGTGGGGGTGGGGTGAAGGTACAGATAGCCCTAGTGGGGGTGGGGTGGGGTGAAGGTACAGATAGCCCTAGTGGGGGTGGGGTCGGTGGAAGGTACAGATATCCCTAGTCGTGGTGGGGTGAAGGTACAGAAAGCCCTATTGGGGGTGGGGATGGGGTTAAGGTACAGATAGCCCTAGTGGGGTTAGTGTTGGGGTGAAGGTAAAGATAGCCCTAGTGGGGTTGGGGGTGAAGGTACAGATAGCCCTAGCTGGGGTGGGGTGGGGGTGAAGGTACAGATAGCCCTTGTGGGGGTTCGGTGAAGGTTCAGAGAGCGCTAGTTGGGTTGGGGGTGTGGGGAAGGTATAGATAGCCCTAGTGTGGGCGGGGTGAAGGTACCGATAGCCCTAGTGGCGGTGGCGTTGGGGGAAGGTACAGATATCCCTATTGGGGGTGGGGTGAAGGTACAGAGAGCCCTAGTGGGGGTGGGGATGGGGTGAAGGTACATATAGCCCTAGTGGGGTTATTGTTGGGGTGAAGGTAAAGGTAGCCCTAGTGGGGGTGGGGGTGAAGGTACAGATAGCCCTAGTGGGGGTGGGGTGAAGATACAGGTAGCCCTAGTGGGGGTGGGATGAAGGTACAGATAGCCCTAGTGGGGGTGGGGTGAAGATACAGGTAGCCCTAGTGGGGGTGGGATGAAGGTACAGAGAGCCCTAGTGGGGGTGGGGTGAAGGTACAGATAGTCCTAGTGGGAGTGGGGTGAAGGTACAGATAGCCCCAATGGGGGTGGGGTGAAGGTACAAATAGCCCTATTGGGGGTGAGGTGAAGGTACAGATAGCCCTAGTGGGGGTTGGGGTGAAGGTACAGATAGCCCTAGTGGGGGTGGGGTGGGGTGAAGGTACAAATAGCCCTAGTGGGGGTGGGGTGGGGTGAATGTACAGAGAGCCCTAGAGGGGGTGGAGTGGGGTGAAGGTACAGATAGCCCTAGTTGGGGTGGGGTGGGGGTGAAGGTACAGAAAGCCCTAGTGGGGGTGCGGTGAAGGTGCAGAGAGCGCTAGTGGGGGTTGGGGTGTGGGGAAGGTACAGATAGCCCTAGTGGGGTTGGGGTTGGTGTGAAGGTACAGATAGCCCTAGTGGGGGTTGGGTGGTGGGAAGGTACAGAGAGCCCTAGTGGGGGTGGGGATGGGGTGAAGGTACAGAGAGCCCTAGTGGGGGTGGGGTGGTGTGAAGGTACAGAGAGCCCTAGCGGGGGTGGGGTGGGAAGGAAGTACAGATAGCCCTAGTGGTGCTGGGGTAGGGTGAAGGTCCAGATAGCCCTAGAGGGGGTGGATTGGGGTGAAGGTACCGATAGCCCTAGTTGGGGTGGGGTGGGGGTGAAGGTACAGAAAGCCCTAGTGGGGGTGGGGTGAAGGTACAAATAGCCCTAGTGGGGGTTGGGTGGCGTGAAGGTACAGCGAGCCCTAGTGGGGCTGGGGTAGGGTGAAGGTACAGATAGCCCTAGTTTGGGTGGGATGGGGTGAAGGTACAGATAGCCCTAGTTGGGGTGGGGTGTGGGGAAGGTACAGTTAGCCGTAGTGGGGGTGGGGTGAAGGTACAGATAGCCCTAGTGGGGATGGGTTGGGGGAAAGGTACAGATATCCCTAGTGGGGGTGGGGTGAAGGTACAGAGAGCCCTAGTGGGGGTGGGGATGGGGTGAAGGTACAGATAGCCCGTGTGGGGTTAGTGTTGGGGTGAAGGTAAATATAGCCCTAGAGGGGTGTGGGGTGGGGTGAAGGTACAGATAGCCCAAGTGGGGGTGGGGTGGGTGGAAGGTACAGATAACCCTAGTGGGGGTGGGGTGAAGATACAGATAGCCCTTGTGGGGGTGGGATGAAGGTACAGAGAGCCCTAGTAGGGGTGGTGTGAAGGTACAGATAGTCCTAGTGGGAGTGGGGTGAAGGTACAGATAGCCCTAGTGGGGGTGGGGTGAAGGTACAGATAGCCCTAGTGGGGGTGGTTTGGGGTGAAGGTACAGATAGCCCTAGTTGCGGTGGGGTGGGGTGAAGGTACAGATAGCCCTAGTGGGCGTGGGGTGAAGGTACAGATAGCCCCAGTTAGGGTGCGGTGGGGGTGAAGGTACAGATGGCCCTAGTTGGGGTCGGGTCTGGGGAAGGTACAGATAGCCCAAGTGGGGGTGCGGTGAGGGTACAGATAGTGCTAGTGGGGGTGGGGGTGTGGGGAAGGTACAGATAGCCCTAGTGGGGGTGGGGTGAATGTACAGATAGCCCTAGTGGGGGTGGGGTGGGGTGAAGGTACAGATAGCCCTAGTGGGGGTGGGGTCGGTGGAAGGTACAGATATCCCTAGTCGTGGTGGGGTGAAGGTACAGAGAGCCCTATTGGGGGTGGGGATGGGGTCAAGGTACAGATAGCCCTAGTGGGGTTAGTGTTGGGGTGAAGGTAAAGATAGCCCTAGTGGGGTTGGGGGTGAAGGTACAGATAGCCCTAGCTGGGGTGGGGTGGGGGTGAAGGTACAGATAGCCCTAGTGGGGGTGCGGTGAAGGTACCGATAGCCCTAGTGGCGGTGGCGTTGGGGGAAGGTACAGATATCCCTATTGGGGGTGGGGTGAAGGTACAGAGAGCCCTAGTGGGGGTGGGGATGGGGTGAAGGTACATATAGCCCTAGTGGGGTTATTGTTGGGGTGAAGGTAAAGGTAGCCCTAGAGGGGGTGGGGGTGAAGGTACAGATAGCCCTAGTGGGGGTGGGGTGAAGATACAGGTAGCCCTAGTGGGGGTGGGATGAAGGTACAGATAGCCCTAGTGGGGGTGGGGTGAAGATACAGGTAGCCCTAGTGGGGGTGGGATGAAGGTACAGAGAGCCCTAGTGGGGGTGGGGTGAAGGTACAGATAGTCATAGTGGGAGTGGGTTGAAGGTACAGATATCCCCAATGGGGGTGGGGTGAAGGTACAAATAGCCCTATTGGGGGTGAGGTGAAGGTACAGATAGCCCTAGTGGGGGTCGGGGTGAAGGTACAGATAGCCCTAGTGGGGGTGGGGTGGGGTGAAGGTACAGATAGCCCTAGTGGGGGTGGGATGGGGTGAATGTACAGAGAGCCCTAGAGTGGGTGGAGTAGGGTGAAGATACAGATAGCCCTAGTTGGGGTGGGGTGGGGGTGAAGGTACAGAAAGCCCTAGTGGGGGTGCGGTGAAGGTGCAGAGAGCGCTAGTGGGGGTTGGGGTGTGGGGAAGGTACAGATAGCCCTAGTGGGGGTGGGGGTGGTGTGAAGGTACAGATAGCCCTAGTGGGGGTTGGGTGGTGGGAAGGTACAGAGAGACGTAGTGGGGGTGGGGATGGGGTGAAGGTACAGAGAGCCCTAGTGGGGGTGGGGTGGTGTGAAGGTACAGAGAGCCCTAGCGGGGGTGGGGTGGGAAGGAGGTACAGATAGCCCTAGTTGGGGTGGGGTGGGGGTGAAGGTACAGAAAGCCCTAGTGGGGGTGCGGTGAAGGTACAGATAGCCCTAGTGGGGGTGGGGTGAAGGTACAAATAGCCCTATTGGGGGTGTGGTGAAGGTACAGATAGTCCTAGTTGGGGGTGGGGGTGAAGGTACACATAGTCCTAGTGGGGGTTGTGTGAAGGTACAGATAGCCCTAGTGGGTGTGGGGTGGGGTGAAGGTACAGATAGCCCTAGTGAGGGTGGGGGTGGGGTGAAGGTACAAATAGCCCTAGTGGGGGTTGGGTGGGGTGAAGGTACAGCGAGCCCTAGTGGGGGTGGGGTGGCGTGAAGGTAAAGATAGCCCTAGTGGGGCTGGGGTAGGGTGAAGGTACAGATAGCCCTAGTTGGGGTGGGGTGGGGTGAAGGTACAGATAGCCCTAGTTGGGGTGGTGTGGGGGTGAAGGTACAGATAGCCCTAGTGGGTTTGCGGTGAAGGTACAGAGAGCGCTAGTGGGGGTGGGGGTGTGGGGAAGGTACAGTTAGCCGAAGTGGGGGTGGGGGGAAGGTACAGATATCCCTAGTGGGGGTGGGGTGAAGGTACAGAGAGCCTTAGTGGGGGTGGGGATGGGGTGAAGGTACAGATAGCCCGAGTGGGGGTGGGGTGTGGTGAAGGTACAGAGAGCCCTAGAGGGGGTGGAGTGGGGTGAAGGTACAGATAGCCCTAGTTGGGGTGGGGTGGGGGTGAAGGTACAGAAAGCCCTAGTGGGGGTGCGGTGAAGGTGCAGAGAGCGCTAATGGGGGTTGGGGTGTGGGGAAGGTACAGATAGCCCTAGTGGGGTTGGGGGTGGTGTGAAGGTACAGATAGCCCTAGTGGGGGTTGGGTGGTGGGAAGGTACAGAGAGCCCTAGTGGGGGTGTGGTGCGGTGAAGGTACAGATAGCCCTAGTGGGGGTGGGGATGGGGTGAAGGTACAGAGAGCCCTAGTGGGGGTGGGGTGGGGTGAAGGTACAGAGAGCCCTAGCGGGGGTGGGGTGGGATGGAGGTACAGATAGCCCTATTGGTGCTGGGGTAGGGTGAAGGTCCAGATAGCCCTAGAGGGGGTGGAGTGGGGTGAAGGTACCGATAGCCCTAGTTGGGGTGGGTTGGGGGTGAAGGTACAGAAAGCCCTAGTGGGGGTGGGGTGAAGGTACAGATAGCCCTAGTGGGGGTGGGGTGAAGGTACAAATAGCCCTATTGGGGGTGTGGTGAAGGTACAGATAGTCCTAGTTGGGGGTGGGGGTGAAGGTGCACATAGTCCTAGTGGGGGTTGGGTGAAGGTACAGATAGCCCTAGTGGGGGTGTGGTGGGGTGAAGGTACAGATAGCCCTAGTGAGGGTGGGGGTGGGGTGAAGGTACAAATAGCCCTAGTGGGGGTGGGGTGAAGATACAGGTAGCCCTAGTGGGGGTGGGATGAAGGTACAGAGAGCCCTAGTGGTGGTGGGGTGAAGGTACAGATAGTCCTAGTGGGAGTGGGGTGAAGGTACAGATAGCCCCAATGGGGGTGGGGTGAAGGTACAAATAGCCGTATTGGGGGTGAGGTGAAGGTACAGATAGCCCTAGTGGGGGTGAGGGTGAAGGTACAGATAGCCCTAGTGGGGGTGGGGTGAAGATACAGGTAGCCCTAGTGGGGGTGGGATGAAGGTACAGATAGCCCTAGTGGGGGTGGGGTGAAGATACAGGTAGCCCTAGTGGGGGTGGGATGAAGGTACAAAGAGCCCTAGTCGGGGTGGGGTGAAGGTACAGATAGTCCTAGTGGGAGTGGGGTGAAGGTACAGATAGCCCCAATGGGGGTGGTGTGAAGGTACAAATAGCCCTATTGGGGGTGAGGTGAAGGTGCAGATAGCCCTAGTGGGGGTGGGGGTGAAGGTACAGATAGCCCTAGTGGGGGTGGGGTGGGGTGAAGGTACAGATAGCCCTAGTGGGGGTGGGGTGGGGTGAATGTACAGAGAGCCCTAGAGGGGGTGGAGTGGGGTGAAGGTACAGATAGCCCTAGTTGGGGTGGGGTGGGGGTGAAGGTACAGAAAGCCCTAGTGGGGGTGCGGTGAAGGTGCATAGAGCGCTAGTGGGGGTTGGGGTGTGGGGAAGGTACAGATAGCCCTAGTGGGGGTGGGGGTGGTGTGAAGGTACAGATAGCCCTAGTGGGGGTTGGGTGGTGGGAAGGTACAGAGAGATGTAGTGGGGGTGGGGATGGGGTGAAGGTACAGAGAGCCCTAGTGGGGGTGGGGTGGTGTGAAGGTAGAGAGAGCCCTAGCGGGGGTGGGGTGGGAAGGAGGTACAGATAGCCCTAGTGGTGCTGGGGTAGGGTGAATGTCCAGATAGCCCTAGAGGGGGTGGAGTGGGGTGAAGGTACCGATAGCCCTAGTTGGGGTGGGGTGGGGGTGAAGGTACAGAAAGCCCTAGTGGGGGTGCGGTGAAGGTACAGATAGCCCTAGTGGGGGTGGGGTGAAGGTACAAATAGCCCTATTGGGGGTGTGGTGAAGGTACAGATAGTCCTAGTTGGGGGTGGGGGTGAAGGTACACATAGTCCTAGTGGGGGTTGTGTGAAGGTACAGATAGCCCTAGTGGGTGTGGGGTGGGGTGAAGGTACAGATAGCCCTAGTGAGGGTGGGGGTGGGGTGAAGGTACAAATAGCCCTAGTGGGGGTTGGGTGGGGTGAAGGTACAGCGAGCCCTAGTGGGGGTGGGGTGGCGTGAAGGTAAAGATAGCCCTAGTTGGGCTGGGGTAGGGTGAAGGTACAGATAGCCCTAGTTGGGGTGGGGTGGGGTGAAGGTACAGATAGCCCTAGTGGGGGTGTGGTGAAGATACAGATAGCCCTAGTGGGGGTGGGATGAAGGTGCAGATAGGCTTAGTGTGGGTGGGGTGGGGTGAAGGTACAGATAGCCCTAGTGGGGGTGGGGTGGGGTGAAGGTACAGATAGCCCTAGTGGGGGTGGGGGTGGGGTGAAGGTACAGATAGCCCAAGTGGGGGTGGGGTGGGGTTAAGGTACAGATAGCCCTAGTCGGGGTGGGGTGAAGGTACAGATAGCCCTAGTCGGGGTGGGGTGAAGTTACAGATAGCCCTAGTTGGGGTGGCGGTGAAGGTACAGATAGCCCTAGTGGGGGTGGGGTGGGGTGAAGGTACAGATAGCCCTAGTTGGGGTGGGGTGGGGTGAAGGTACAGATAGTCCTAGTGGGGGTGGGGTGAAGGTACAGATAGCCCCAGTTACGGTGGGGTGGGGGTGAAGGTACAGATAGTCCTAGTTGGGGTCGGGTCTGGGGAAGGTACAGATAGCCCTAGTGGGGGTGAGGTGAAGGTACAGATAGTGCTAGTGGGGGTGGGGTGAAGGTACAGATAGCCCTAGTGGGGGTGGGGTCGGGGGAAGGTACAGATATCCCTAGTCGTGGTGGGGTGAAGGTACAGAGAGCCCTATTGGGGGTGAGGTCAAGGTACAGGTAGCGCAAGTGGGGGTCGGGTGGGGTTAAGGTACAGATAGCCCTAGTTGGGGTGGTGGTGAAGGTACAGATAGCCCTAGTGGGGGGTGGGGTGGGGTAAAGGTACAGATAGCCCTAGTGGGGGTGGGGTGGGGTGAAGGTACAGATAGCCCTAGTTGGGGTGGGGTGGGGTGAAGGTACAGATAGCCCTAGTGGGGGTGGGGTGAAGGTACAGATAGCCCCAGTTAGGGTGGGGTGGGGGTGAAGGTACAGATAGTCTTAGTTTGGGTGGGGTGGGGTGAAGGTACAGATAGCCCGAGTGGGGGTGGGGGTGGGGTGAAGGTACAGATAGCCCAAGTGGGGGTGGGGTGGGGTGCAGGTACAGATAGCTCAAGTGGGGGATGTGGTGAAGGTACAGATAGCCCTAGAGGGGAGTGGGGTGGGGTGAAGGTACAGATAGCCCTAGTGGGGGTGGAGTGAAGGTACAGATAGCCCAAGTGGGGGTGGGGTGGGGTGAAGGTACAGATAGCCCTAGTGATGGGTGGGGTGGGGTGAAGGTACAGAGAGCCCTAGTGGGGGTGGGGTGAACGTACAGATAGCCCTAGTTGGGGTGGGGTTGGGGTAAAGGTACAGATAGCCCTAGTGGGTGTGGGGGTGGTGTGAAGGTACAGATAGCCCAAGTGGGGGTGGGGTGGGGTGAAGGTGCAGAGAGCCCTAGTGGGGGTGGGGTGGGGTGAAGGTACAGATAGCCCTAGAGGGGCTGTGGTAGGGTGAAGGTACTGATAGCCCTAGTGGGGGTGGGGATGGGGTGAAGGTACAGATAGCCCGAATGGGGTTAGTGTTGGGGTGAAGGTAAATATAGCCCTAGAGGGGGGTGGGGTGGGGTGAAGGTACAGATAGCCCTAGTGGGGGTGGGGGGAAAGTACAGATAGCCCTAGTGGGGGTGGGGTGGGGGGAAGGTACAGATAACCCTAGTGGGGGTGGGGTGAAGATACAGATAGCCCTAGTGGGGGTGGGATGAAGGTACAGATAGCCCTAGTGGGGGTGGGGGTGAAGGTACAGAGAGCCCTAGTAGGGGTGGGGTGAAGGTACAGATAGTCCTAGTGGGGTTGGGGTGAAGGTACAGATAGTCCTAGTGGGGGTGGGGTGAAGGTACAGATAGCCCTAGTGGGAGTGGGGTGGGGTGAAGGTACAGATAGCCCTCGTTGCGGTGGGGTGGGGTGAAGGTACAGATAGCCCTAGTGGGGGTGGGCTGAAGGTACAGATAGCCCCAGTTAGGGTGCGGTGGGGGTGAAGGTACAGATAGCCCTAGTTGGGGTCGGGTCTTGGGAAGGTACAGATAGCCCAAGTGGGGGTGCGGTGAGGGTACAGATAGTGCTAGTGGGGGTGGGGGTGTGGGGAAGGTACAGATAGCCCTAGTGGGGGTGGGTGAAGGTACTGATAGCCCTAGTGGGGGTGGGTTGGGGGGAAGGTACAGATATCCCTAGTGGGGGTGGGGTGAAGGTACAGAGAGCCCTAGTTGGGGTGGGGATGGGGTGAAGGTACAGATAGCCCGAGTGGGGTTAGTGTTGGGGTGAAGGTAAATATAGCCCTAGAGGGGGGTGGGGTGGGGTGAAGGTACAGATAGCCCAAGTGTGGTTGGGGTGGGTGGAAGGTACAGATAACCCCAGTGGGGGTGGGGTGAAGATACAGATAGCCCTTGTGGGGGTGTGATGAAGGTACAGATAGCCCTAGTGAGGGTGGGGTGAAGGTACAGTGAGCCCTAGTAGGGGTGGGGTGAAGGTACAGATAGTCCTAGTGGGGGTGGGGTGAAGGTACAGAGAGCCCTAGTAGGGGTGGGGTGAAGGTACAGATAGTCCTAGTGGGGGTGGGGTGAAGGTACAGATAGCCCTAGTGGGGGTGGGGTGGGGTGAAGGTACAGATAGCCCTAGTTGCGGTGGGGTGGGGTGAAGGTACCGATAGCCCTAGTGGGGGTGGGGTGAAGGTACAGATAGCCCTAGTGGGAGTGGGGTGGGGTGAAGGTACAGATAGCCCTAGTGGGGGTGGGGTGGGGTGAAGGTACAGATAGCCCTAGTGGCGGTGGGGTGAAGGTACAGAGAGCCCTAGTAGGGGTGGGGTGAAGGTACAGATAGTCCTAGTGGGGGTGGGGTGAAGGTACAGATAGCCCTAGTGGGGGTGGGGTGGGGTGAAGGTACAGATAGCCCTAGTTGCGGTGGGGTGGGGTGAAGGTACCGATAGCCCTAGTGGGGGTGGGGTGAAGGTACAGATAGCCCTAGTGGGAGTGGGGTGGGGTGAAGGTACAGATAGCCCTAGTGGGGGTGGGGTGGGGTGAAGGTACAGATAGCCCTAGTGGCGGTGGGGTGAAGGTACAGATAGCCCCAGTTAGGGTGCGGTGGGGGTGAAGGTACAGATAGCCCTAGTTGGGGTCGGGTCTGGGGAAGGTACAGATAGCCCAAGTGGGGGTGCGGTGAGGGTACAGATAGTGCTAGTGGGGGTAGGGGTGTGGGGAAGGTACAGATAGCCCTAGTGGGGGTGAGGTGAAGGTACAGATAGCCCTAGTGGGGGTGGGGTGGGGTGAAGGTACAGATAGCCCTAGTGGGGGTGGGGTCGGTGGAAGGTACAGATATCCCTAGTCGTGGTGGGGTGAAGGTACAGAGAGCCCTATTGGGGGTGGGGATGGGGTTAAGGTACAGATAGCCCTAGTGGGGTTAGTGTTGGGGTGAAGGTAAAGATAGCCCTAGTGGGGTTGGGGGTGAAGGTACAGATAGCCCTAGCTGGGGTGGGGTGTGGGTGAAGGTACAGATAGCCCTAGTGGGGGTGCGGTGAAGGTTCAGAGAGCGCTAGTGGGGTTGGGGGTGTGGGGAAGGTATAGATAGCCCTAGTGGGGGTGGGGTGAAGGTACCGATAGCCCTAGTGGCGGTGGCGTTGGGGGAAGTTACAGATATCCGTATTGGGGGTGGGGTGAAGGTACAGAGAGCCCTAGTGGGGGTGGGGATGGGGTGAAGGTACATATAGCCCTAGTGGGGTTATTGTTGGGGTGAAGGTAAAGGTAGCCCTAGTGGGGGTGGGAGTGAAGGTACAGATAGCCCTAGTGGGGGTGGGGTGAAGATACAGGTAGCCCTAGTGGGGGTGGGATGAAGGTACAGAGAGCCCTAGTGGGGGTGGGGTGAAGGTACAGATAGTCCTAGTGGGAGTGGGGTGAAGGTACAGATAGCCCCAATGGGGGTGGGGTGAAGGTACAAATAGCCCAATTGGGGGTGAGGTGAAGGTACAGATAGCCCTAGTGGGGGTGGGGGTGAAGGTACAGATAGCCCTAGTGGGGGTGGGGTGGGGTGAAGGTACAGATAGCCCTAGTGGGGGTGGGGTGGGGTGAATGTACAGAGAGCCCTAGAGGGGGTGGAGTGGGGTGAAGGTACAGATAGCCCTAGTTGGGGTGGGGTGGGGGAGAAGGTACAGAAAGCCCTAGTGGGGGTGCGGTGAAGGTGCAGAGAGCGCTAGTGGGGGTTGGGGTGTGGGGAAGGTACAGATAGCCCTAGTGGGGGTGGGGGTGGTGTGAAGGTACAGATAGCCCTAGTGGGGGTTGGGTGGTGGGAAGGTACAGAGAGACCTAGTGGGGGTGGGGATGGGGTGAAGGTACAGAGAGCCCTAGTGGGGGTGGGGTGGTGTGAAGGTACAGAGAGCCCTAGCGGGGGTGGGGTGGGATGGAGGTACAGATAGCCCTAGTGGTGCTGGGGTAGGGTGAAGGTCCAGATAGCCCTAGAGGGGGTGGAGTGGGGTGAAGGTACCGATAGCCCTAGTTGGGGTGGGTTGGGGGTGAAGGTACAGAAAGCCCTAGTGGGGGTGCGGTGAAGGTACAGATAGCCCTAGTGGGGGTGGGGTGAAGGTACAAATAGCCTTATTGGGGGTGTGGTGAAGGTACAGATAGTCCTAGTTGGGGGTGGGGGTGAAGGTACACATAGTCCTAGTGGGGGTTGTGTGAAGGTACAGATAGCCCTAGTGGGGGTGGGGTGGGGTGAAGGTACAGATAGCCCTAGTGGGGTTTGGGTGGGGTGAAGGTACAGCGAGCCCTAGTGGGGCTGGGGTAGGGTGAAGGTACAGATAGCCCTAGTTGGGGTGGGGTGGGGTGAAGGTACAGATAGCCCTAGTTGGGGTGGGGTGGTTGTGAAGGTACAGATAGCCCTAGTGGGGGTGTGGGGAAGGTATAGTTAGCCGTAGTGGGGGTGGGGTGAAGGTACAGATAGCCCTAGTGGGGATGGGTTGGGGGGAAGGTACAGATATCCCTAGTGGGGGTGGGATGAAGGTACAGAGAGCCCTAGTGGGGGTCGGGATGGGGTGAAGGTACAGATAGCCCGAGTGGGGTTAGTGTTGGGGTGAAGGTAAATATAGCCCTAGAGGTGGGTGGGGTGGGGTGAAGGTACACATAGCCCAAGTGGGGGTGGGGTGGGTGGAAGGTACAGATAACCCTAGTGGGGGTGGGGTGAAGATACAGATAGCCTTTGTGGGTTGGGATGAAGGTGCAGATAGCCCTGGTGGGGGTGGGGTGAAGGTACAGAGAGCCCTAGTAGGGGTGGGGTGAAGGTACAGATAGTCCTAGTGGGAGTGGGGTGAAGGTACAGATAGCCCTAGTGGGGGTGGGGGGGAAGGTACAGCGAGCCCTAGTGGGGCTGGGGTAGGGTGAAGGTACAGATAGCCCTAGTTGGGGTGGGGTGGGGTGAAGGTACAGATAGCCCTAGTTGGGGTGGGGTGGGGGTGAAGGTACAGATAGCCCTAGTGGGGGTGCGGTGAAGGTACAGAGAGCGCTAGTGGGGGTGGGGGTGTGGGGAAGGTACAGTTAGCCGTAGTGGGGGTGGGGTGAAGGTACAGATAGCCCTAGTGGGGATGGGTTGGGGGGAATGTACTGATATCCCTAGTGGGGGTGGGGTGAAGGTACAGAGAGCCCTAGTGGGGGTGGGGATGGGGTGAAGGTACAGATAGCCCTAGTGGGGGTGGGGTGGGGTGAAGGTAAATATAGCCCTAGAGAGGGGTGGGGTGGGGTGAAGGTACAGATAGCACTAGTGGGGGTGGGGGGAAGGTACAGATAGCCCTAGTGGGTGTGGGGTGGGGGGAAGGTACAGATAGCCCTAGTGGGGGTGGGGTGAAGATACAGAGAGCCCTAGTGGGGGTGGGGTGAAGGTACAGATAGTCCTAGTGGGGGTGTGGTGAAGGTACAGATAGCCCTAGTTGGGGTGGGGTGGGGGTGAAGGTACAGATAGCCCTAGTGGGGGTGCGGTGAAGGTACAGAGAGCGCTAGTGGGGTTGGGGGTGTGGGGAAGGTACAGATGGCCCTATTGGGGAGGGGTGAAGGTACAGTTAGACCTAGTGGCGGTGGGGTGGGGTGAAGGTACAGATAGCCCTTGTGGGGTTAATGTTGGGGTGAAGGTAAAGATAGCCCTAGTATGCGTGTGGGTGAAGGTACAGATAGCCCGAGTGGGAGTGGGGCGGAAGGTACAGATAGCCCTAGTGGGGCTGGGGAGGGTGAAGGTACAGATAGCCCTAGTGGGGGTGGGGTGGGGTGAAGGTGCAGATAGCCCTAGTGGGGGTGGGGTGGGGTGAAGGTACAGATAGCCCTAGTTGGGGTGGGGTTGGGGGGAAGGTACAGATAGCCCTAGTAGGGGTGCGGTGAAGGTACAGATAGCGCTAGTGGTGGTGGGGGTGTGGGGATGGTACAGATAGCCCTAGCCGGGGTGGGGTGAAGGTACAGATAGCCCTAGTGGGGGTGGGGTGGGGGGAAGGTACAGATATCCCTAGTCGGGATGGGGTGAAGGTACAGATAGCCCTAGTGGGGTTAGTGTTGGGGTGAAGGTAAAGATAGCCCTAGTGGGTGTGGGGGGAAGGTACAGATAGCCCTAGTGGGGGTGGGGTGGGTGGAAGGTACAGTTGGCCCTAGTGGGGGTGGGGTGAATGTACAGATAGCCCTAGTGGGGGTGGGATGAAGGTACCGATAGCCCTAGTGGGGGTGGGGTGAAGATACAGATAGTCCTAGTGGGAGTGGGGTGAAGGTAAACATAGCCCTAGTGGGGGTGGGAGTGGGGTGAAGGTACATATAGCCCTAGTGGGGCTGCGGTAGGGTCAAGGTACAGATAGCCCTAGTGGGGGTGGGGTGGGGTGAAGGTGCAGATAGCCCTAGTTGGGGTGGGGTGGGGGTGAATGTACAGATAGCCCTAGTGGGGGTGGGTGTGGGGTGAAGGTATAGATATCCCTAGTAGGGGTGGGGTTAGGTACAGATAGCCCTAGTGTGGGTCGGGTGGGGTGAAGGTACAGATGGCCCTAGTGGGGGTCGGGTGAAGGTACAGATAGCCCTAGTGGGGGTGGGGTGAAGGTACAGATAGCCCTAGTGGTGGTGGCGTGAAGGTACAGATAGCACTAGTGGGGGTGGGTGTGGGGTGAAGGTACAGAAAGCGCTAGTGGGGGTGGGGGTGTGGGGAAGGTACAGATTGCCCTAGTGGGGGTGGGGGTGGGTTGAAGGTACAGATAGCCCTAGTTGGGGTGGGGGTGCGGTCTGGGGGAAGGTACAGATAGCCCTAGTGGGGGTTGGCGGAAGGTACAGATAGCCCTAGTGGGGGTGGGCGGAAGGTACAGAGAGCCCTAGTGGGGATGGGGATGGGGTGATGGTACAGGTAGCCCTTGTGGGGTTAGTGTTGGGGTGAAGGTAAAGATAGCCCTAGTGGGGGTGGGGGTGAAGGTACACATAGCACTAGTGGGGGTGGGGGGAAGGTACAGATAGCCCTAGTGGGGGTGGGATGAAGGTACAGATAGCCTTAGTGGGGGTGGGGTGGGGTGAATGTTCAGATAGCCCTAGTGGGGGTGGGGTGAAGGTACAGATAGTCCTAGTGCGAGGTGGGGTGAAGGTACAGATAGCCCCAATGGGGGTGGGGTGAAGGTACAAATAGCCCTATTGGGGGTGAGGTGAAGGTACAGATAGCCCTAATGGAGGTGGGGGTGAAGGTACAGATAGCCCTAGTGGGGGTGGGGTGAAGGTACAGATAGCCCTAGTAGGGGTGGGGTGGGGTGAAGGTACAGATATCCCTAGTGGGGGTGGGGGGAAGGTACAGATAGCCCTAGTGGGAGTGGGGTGAAGGTACAGATAGCCTTAGTGGGGTTGGGGTGGGTCAAGGTACAGATAGCCCTAGTGAGGGTGGGTGTGGGTTGAAGGTACAGATAGCCCAAATGGGGGTGGGGTCTGGTGAAGGTACAGAGAGCCCTAGTAGGGGTGGGGTGGGGTGAAGGTACAGATAGCCCTAGTGGGGCTGGGGAGGGTGAAGGTACAGGTTGCCCTAGTGGGAGTGGGGTGAATGTACAGATAGCCCTAGTGGGGGTGGGGTGGGGTGAAGGTACAGATAGTCCTAGTGGGGCTGGGGAGGGTGAAGGTACAGATAGCCCTAGTGGGGGTGGGGTGGGTTGAAGGTGCAGATAGCCCTAGTTGGCGTGGGGTGGGGGTGAAGGTACAGATAGCCCTAGTTGGGGTGGGGTGGGGGGAAGGTACAGATAGCCATAGTAGGGGTGCGGTGAAGGTACAGATAGCGCTTGTGGTGGTGGGGGTGTTGGGATGGTACAGATAGCCCTAGCGGGGGTGGGGTGAAGGTACAGATAGCCCTAGTGGGGGTGGAGTGGGGGGAAGGTACAGATATCCCTAGTCGGGGTGGGGTGAAGGTACAGAGAGCCCTAGTGGGGGTGGGGATGTGGTGAAGGTACAGATAGCCCTAGTGGGGTTAGTGTTGGGGTGAAGGTAAAGATAGCCCTAGTGGGGGTGGGGTTGGGGGTGAAGGTACAGATAGCACTAGTGGGTGTGGGGGGAAGGTACAGATTGCCCTAGTGGGGGTGGGTTGGGTGGAAGGTACAGATAGCCCTTGTGGGCGTGGGATGAAGATACAGATAGCCCTAGTGGGGGTGGGGTGAAGATACAGATAGTCCTAGTGGGAGTGGGGTGAAGGTAAAGATAGCCCCAGTGGGGGTGGGGGTGGGGTGAAGGTACAGAAAGCCCTAGTGGGGCTGCGGTAGGGTCAAGGTACAGATAGCCCTAGTGGGGGTGTGGTGGGGTGAAGGTGCAGATAGCCCTAGTTGGGGTGGGGTGGGGGTGAATGTACAGATAGCCCTAGTGGGGGTGGGTGTGGGGTGAAGGTACAGATATCCCTAGTGGGGGTGGGGTTAGGTACAGATAGCCCTAGTGTGGGTGGGGTGAAGGTACAGATAGCCCTAGTAGGGGTGGGGTGCGGGGAAGGTACAGATAGCCCTAGTGGGGTTAGTGTGGGATGAAGGTAAAGATAGCCCTAGTTGGGTTGGGGGTGGGGTCAAGGTACAGATAGCCCTAGTGGGGGTGGGCGGAAGGTACAGATAGCCCTAGTGGGGGTGGGGTGGGGTGTAGGTTCAGATAGCCCTAGTTGGGGTGGGGTGGATGTGAAGGTACAGATAGCCCTAGTGGGGGTGGGGTGAAGGTACAGATAGCCCTAGTGGGGTTGGCGTGAAGGTACAGATAGCGCTAGTGGGGGTGGGGGTGGGGTGAAGGTACGGAAAGCGCTAGTGGGGGTGGGGGTGTGGGGAGGTTCAGATAGCCCTAGTGGGGGTGGGGGTGGGGTGAAGGTACAGATAGCCCTAGTTGGGGTGGGGGTGCGGGTTGGGGGAAGGTACAGATAGCCCTCGTGGGGGTGGGTGGAAGGTACAGATAGCCCTAGTGGGGGTGGGGTGGGGTGAAGGTACAGATAGCCCTAGTGGGGGTGGGGTGGGGGGAAGGTACAGATAGCCCTAGTGGGGCTGGGGTGAAGGTACAGTTAGCCCTAGTGGGGGTGGGGGTGGGCTGAAGGTACAGAGAGCCCTAGTGGGGGTGGGGTGAAGGTACAGGTAGTCCTAGTGGGAGTGGGGTGAAGGTACAGATAGCCCCAATGGGGGTGGGGTGAAGGTACAAATAGCCCTATTGGGGGTGAGGTGAAGGTACAGATAGCCCTAATGGGGGTGGGGGTGAAGGTACAGATAGCCCTAGTGGGGGTGGGGTGAAGGTACAGATAGCCCTAGTGGGCGTGGGGTGGGGTGAAGGTACAGATATCCCTAGTGGGGGTGGGGTGAAGATACAGATAGTCCCAGTGGGAGTGGGGTGAAGGTAAAGATAGCCCTAGTGGTTGTGGGGGTGGGGTGAAGGTACAGATAGCTCTAGTGGGGCTGGGGTAGGGTCAAGGTACAGATAGCCCTAGTGGGGGTGGGGTGGGGGTGAATGTACAGATAGCCCTAGTGGGGGTGGGTGTGGGGTGAAGGTACAGATATCCCTAGTGGGGGTGGGGTTAGGTACAGATAGCCCTAGTGTGGGTCGGGTGGGGTGAAGGTACAGATAGCCCTAGTGGGGGTCGGGTGAAGGTACAGATAGCCCTAGTAGGGGTGGGGTGCGGGGAAGGTACAGATAGCCCTAGTGGGGTTAGTGTGGGATGAATGTAAAGACAGCCCTAGTTGGGGTGGGGGTGGGGTCAAGGTACAGATAGCCCTAGTGGGGGTGGGGTGGGGGGAAGGTACAGATAGCCCTAGTGGGGTTGGGGGGGAAGGTACAGATAGCCCTAGTGGGGGTGGGGGTGGGCTGAAGGTACAGAGAGCCCTAGTGGTGGTGGGGTGAAGTTACAGATAGTCCTAGTGGGAGTGGGGTGAAGGTACAGATAGCCCCAATGGGGGTGGGGTGAAGGTACAAATAGCCCTATTGGGGGTGAGGCTGAAGGTACAGATAGCCCTAATGGTGGTGGGGCTGAAGGTACAGATAGCCCTAGTGGGGGTGGGGTGAAGGTACAGATAGCCCTAGTGGGGGTGGAGTGGGGTGAAGGTACAGATATCCCTAGTGGGGGTGGGGGGATGGTACAGATAGCCCTAGTGGGAGTGGGGTGAAGGTACAGATAGCCCTAGTGGGGGTGGGGTGTGTGAAGGTACAGATAGCCCTAGTGAGGGTGGGGGTGGGGTTAAGGTACAGATAGCCCAAGTGGGGGTGTGGTGGGGTGAAGGTACAGATAGCCTAGTGGGGGTGGGGTGGGGTGAAGGTACAGATCGCCCTAGTTGGGGTGGGGTGGGGGTGAAGGTACAGATAGCCCTAGTTGGGGTGGGGTGGGGGGAAGGTACAGATAGCCCTAGTAGGGGTGCGATGAAGGTACAGATAGCGCTAGTGGTGTTGGGGGTGTGGGGATGGTACAGATAGCCCTAGTGGGGGTGGGGTGAAGGTACAGATAGCCCTAGTGGGGGTGGGGTGGGGGGAAGGTACAGATATCCCGAGTCGGGGTGGGGTGAAGGTACAGAGAGCCCTAGTGGGGGTGGGGATGGGGTGAAGGTACAGATAGCCCTAGTGGGGTTAGTGTTGGGGTGAAGGTAAAGATAGCCCTAGTGGGGGTGGGGTGAAGGTACAGATAGCCCTAGTGGGGGTGGGGGGAAGGTACAGATAGCCCTAGTGGGGGTGGGGTGGGTGGAAGGTACAGATAGCCCTAGTGGGGTTGGGGTGAAGGTACAGATAGCCCTAGTGGGGGTGGGGTGAAGATACAGATAGTCCTAGTGGGATTGGGGTGAAGGTAAAGATAGCCCTAGTGGGGGTGGGGGTGGGGTGAAGGTACAGATAGCCCTAGTGGGGCTGGGATAGGGTCAAGGTACAGATAGCCCTAGTGAGGGTGGGTTGGGGTGAAGGTGCAGATAGCCCTAGTTGGGGTGGGGTGGGGGTGAATGTACAGATAGCCCTAGTGGGGGTGGGTGTGGGGTGAAGGTACAGATATCCCTAGTGGGGGTGGGGTGAAGGTACAGATAGCCCTAGTGGGGGTCGGGTGAAGGTACAGATAGCCCTAGTCGGGTTAGTGTGGGATGAAGGGAAAGATAGCCCTAGTTGGGGTGGGGGTGGGGTCAAGGTACAGATAGCCCTAGTGGGGGTGGGCGGAAGGTACAGATAGCCCTAGTGGGGGTGGGGTGGGGTGTAGCTTCAGATAGCCCTAGTGGGGCTGGGGTGGGGTGAAGGTACAGATAGCCCTAGTTGGGGTGGGGTGGGTGTGAAGGTACAGATAGCCCTAGTGGGGGTGGGGTGAAGGTATAGATAGCCCTAGTGGTGGTGGCGTGAAGGTACAGATAGCGCTAGTGGGGGTGGGGGTGGGGTGAAAGTACAGAAAGCGCTAGTGGGTGTGGGGGTGTGGGGAAGGTACAGATAGCCCAAGTGGGGGTGGGGGTGGGGTGAAGGTACAGATAGCCCTAGTTGGGGTGCGGGTGCGGGTTGGGGGAAGGTACAGATAGCCCTAGTGGGGGTGGGCGGAAGGTACAGATAGCCCTAGAGGGGGTGGGGTGGGGTGAAGCTACAGATAGCCCTAGTGGGGGTGGGGTGAAGGTATAGATAGCCCTAGTGGGGGTGCGGGAGGGGTGAAGGTACAGATAGCCGTAGTTGGGGTCGGGGTTGGGTGATGGTACAGATAGCCCTAGTTGGGGTGGGGTGGGGGGAAGGTACATTTATCCCTAGTGGGGGTGGGGTGAAGGTACAGATAGCCCTAGTCGGGGTGGAGGTGGGGGTGGGGGGAAGGTACAGATAGCCCTAGTGGGGGTGGGGTGGGTTGAAGGCACAGATAGCCCTAGTGGGGGTGGGGTGAAGGTACAGATAGCCCTAGTGGGGGTGGGGTGGGGTGAATGTCCAGATAGCCCTAGTGGGGGTGGGGGGGAAGGTACAGATAGCCCTAGTGGGTGTGGGGTGAAGGTACAGATAGCCCTAGTGGGGGTGGTTTGAAGGTACAGATAGCCCTAGTGGGGGTGGGGGGAAGGTACAGATAGCCCTAGTGGGGGTGGGGTGAAGGTACAGATAGCACTAGTGGGGGTGGGGGGGAAGGTACAGATAGCCCTAGTGAGGGTGGGGTGAAGGTACAGATATCCCGAGTGGGGATGGGGTGGGGGGAAGGTACAGATATCCCTTTTGGGAGTGGGGGTGGGGTGAAGGTAAAGATAGCCCTCGTGAGGGTGGGAGTGTGGTGAATGTACAGATAGCCCTAGTTGGGGTGGGGGTGGGGGTTAAGGTACAGATAGCCCTAGTGGGGTTAGTGTTGGGGTGAAGGTAAAGATAGCCCTAGTGGCGGTGAGGTGAAGGTACAGATAGCCCTAGTGGGGGTGGGGTGAAGGTACAGATAGCCCTATTTGGGGTGGGGGTGGGGTGAAGTTACAGATATCCCTAGTGAGGGTGGGGTGAAGGTACAGATATCCCGAGTGGGGGTGGGGTGGGGGGAAGGTACAGATAGCCCTAGTGGGGATGGGGTGGGGTGAAGGTACAAATAGCCCTAGTGGGGGTGGGGTGAAGGTACAGATAGCCCTAGTGGGGGTGGGGGGGAAGGTACAGATAGCCCTAGTGGGGGTGGGGTGAAGGTGCAGATAGCCCTAGTGGGGGTGGGTTGAAGGTACAGATAGCCCTAGTGGGGGTGGGGTGGGGTGAAGGTACAGATAGCCCTAGTGGGGTTGGGGTGTGGTGAAGGTACAGATAGCCCTAGTGGGGGTGGGGGTGTGGTGAAGGTACTGATATCCCAAGTTGGTTTGGGGTGAAGGTACAGATAGCCCTAGTGGGGGTGGGGTGGGGTGAAGGTACAGATAGCCCTAGTCGGGGTGGGGATGGGGTAAATGTACAGATAGCCCTAGTGGGGTTAGTGTGGGGTGAAGGTAAGGATAGCCCTAGTGGGTTTGGGGGTTGGGGGAAGCTACAGATAGCCCTAGTGGGAGTGAGGTGAAGTTACAGATAGCCCTAGTGGGGGTGGGGTGAAGGTATAGATAGCCCTAGTGGGGGTGGGGTGAAGGTATAGATAGCCCTAGTGGGTGTGGGGGTGTGGTGAAGGTACAGATAGCCCTAGTGGGCGTGGAGTGAAGTTATAGAGAGCCGTAGTTGGGGTGGGGGTGAAGGTACAGATAGCGCTAGTGGAGGTGGGATGGGGTGAAGGTACAGATAGCCCTTGTGGGGGTGGCGTGGGGTGAAGGTACAGATAGCCCTAGTCGGGGTGGGGTGAAGGCACAGATAGCCCTAGTGGGGGTGGGGGTGAAGGTACAGATAGCCCTAGTGGGGGTGTGGTGGTGTGAAGGTACAGATAGCCCTAGTGGGGGTGTGGGTGAAGGTACAGATAGCCCTAGTAGGGGTGGGGATGGGGTGAAGGTACAGATAGCACTAGTGGGGGTGGGGTGGGGTGAAGGTACAGATAGCCCTAGTGGGGGTGGGGTGGGGTGAAGGTACAGATAGCCCTAGTGGGTGTCGGGTGGGGTGAAGGTACAGATATCTCTAGTGGGGGGTGGGGTGAAGGTACAGATAGCCCTAGTGGGGGTGGGGATGGAGTGAAGATACAGATAGCCCTAGTGGGGGGTGGGGTGAAGGTACAGATAGCCCTAGTGGGGGGTGGGGTTAAGGTACAGATAGCCCTAGTGGGGGGTGGGGTGAAGGTACAGATAGACCTAGTGGGGGTGGGGTGAAGGTACAAATAGTCCTAGTGGGGGTGGGGTGGGGTGAAGATACAGATAGCCCTAGTGGGGGGTGGGGTGAAGGTACAGATAGCCCTAGTGGGGGGTGGGGTTAAGGTACAGATAGCCCTAGTGGGGGGTGGGGTGAAGGTACAGATAGACCTAGTGGGGGTGGGGTGGGGTGAATGTACAGATAGCCCTAGTGGGGGTGGGATGAAGGTACAAATAGTCCTAGTGGGGGTGGGGTGAAGGTACAGATAGCCCTAGTGGGGGTGGGGTGAAGGTACAAATAGCCCTAGTGGGGGTGGGGTGAAGGTACAGATAGCCCTAGTGGGGGTGGGGTGAAGGTACAGATAGCCCTAGTTGGGGTGGGGTGGAATAAGACTAAAAGGGCATAAAACGTTTAGATAAATGGTCGCTGTAATACGTTTAAAAATAATGGAAATAGGCGGGAAAGGAAAAATCTATATAAATTATTGGAACAAAGAAAAGGGAGGGGGAAGAAACAGAAAAGGGGAGGGGATGGTGGAGGGAGGTCAAGATCTCAAGTTGTGGAACTCCACGTTCAGTCCGGAAGGCTGTAAAGTCCCTAGTCGGGAGATGAGGTGCTGTTCCTCCAGTTTGCGTTGGGCTTCACTGGCACAATGCAGCAAGCCAAGGACAGACATGTGGGCAAGAGAGCAGGGTGGAGTGTTAAACTGGCAAGCGACAGGGAGGTCTGGGTCATGCTTTTGGACAGACAGAAGGTTTTCCGCAAAGCGGTCACCCAGTCTGTGTCTGGTCTCTCCAATGTAGAGGAAACTGCATTGGGAGCAACGAGTTCAGTAGACTGAGGGAGACAATAATACCTGGGCACACTCAGCAGGCGTCTGCGGAGGGGGTTGCACTTAACATATACGGACTCGAAACGTAAACTGTATCCCTCTCCGCAGAGGCTGAGCATTTCCAGGTGTTTTTGTTTTGGTTCTTGATTTCCAGCATCCGCAGTTTTTTGCTTTTATCTTTGGGAAAGAAACAGAGGGAGGTGGAAAGAGAGAGAGTTGGAGAGACAGGGAGAGTGAGAGATAGACAGACAGAGGGCGGGGATAGCGGCTGTCAGCCTGGATTATGGAGCTCAAATCCTAGAATATATACGTCTCCCTATGACAGTGCAGCACTCCCTCAGTACTGACCCTCTGACAGTGCGGCACTCCCTCAGTACTGACCCTCTGACAGTGTGGCACTCCCTCAGTACTGACCCTCTGACAGTGCAGCACTCCCTCAGTACTGACCCTCTGACTGTGCAGCACTCCCTCAGTACTGAGCCTCTGACAGTGCAGCACTCCCTCAGTACTGACCCTCTGACAGTGCAGCACTCCCTCAGTACTGACCCTCTGACAGTGCAGCACTCCCTCAGTACTGACCCTACGACAGTGCAGCACTCCCTCAGCACTGTCCCTCTGACAGTGCAGCACTCCTTCAGTACTGACCCTCCGACAGTGCAGCACTCCCTCAGTACTGACCCTCTGACAGTGCAGCACTCCCTCAGTACTGGCACTGGGGGGAGTGTCGGCCTGGATTATGCTGCTCAAATCCTAGAGTATATACATCTCCCTCCGATAGTGCAGCACTCCTTCAGTACTGACCCTGACAGTGCAGCACTCCCTCAGTACTGACCCTCTGACAGTGCAGCACTCCCTCAGTACTGACCCTCTGACAGTGCAGCACTCCTTCAGTACTGACCGTCTGACAGTGCAGCACTCCCTCAGTACTGACCCTCTGACAGTGCAGCACTCCCTCAGTACTGACCCTGCGACAGTGCAGCACTTCCTCAGCACTGACCCTCTGACAGTGCAGCACTCCCACAGTACTGACCCTCTGACAGTGCAGCACTCCCTCAGTACTGACCCTCTGACACTGCAGCACTCCCTCAGTACTGACCCTCTGACAGTGCGGCGCTCCCTCAGTACTGACCCTCTGACAGTGCAGCACTCCCTCAGTACTGACCCTTTGACAGTGCAGCACTCCCTCTGTACTGACCCTCTGACAGTGCAACACTCCCTCAGTACTGACCCTCTGACAGTGCAGCACTCCCTCAGTACTGACCCTCTGACAGTGCAGCACTCCCTCAGTACTGACCCTCTGACAGTGCAGCACTCCCTCAGTACTGACCCTCTGACAGTGCAGCACTCCCTCAGTACTGACCCTCTGACAGTGCAGCACTCCCTCTGTACTGACCCCCTGACAGTGCAGCACTCCCTCAGTACTGACCCTCTGACACTGCGGCACTCCCTCAGTACTGACCCTCCAACGCTGCAGCACTCCCTCAGTACTGACCCTCTGACAGTGCAGCACTCCCTCAGTACTGACCCTCTGACAGTGCAGCACTCCCTCAGTACTGACCCTCTGACAGTGCAGCACTCCCTCAGTACTGACCCTCTGACAGTGCAGCACTCCCTCAGTACTGACCCTCTGACAGTGCAGCACTCCCTCAGTACTGACCCTCTGACAGTGCAGCACTCCCTCAGTACTGACCCTCTGACAGTGCAGCACTCCCTCAGTACTGACCCTCTGACACTGCAGCACTCCCTCAGTACTGACCCTCTGACAGTGCAGCACTCCCTCAGTACTGACCCTCTGACAGTGCAGCACTCCCTCAGTACTGACCCTCCGACAGTGCAGCACTCCCTCAGTACTGACCCTCTGACAGTGCAGCACTCCCTCAGTACTGACACTCTGACAGTGTAGCACTCCCTCAGTACTGACCCTCTGACAGTGCAGCTCTCCCTCAGTACTGACCCTATGACAGTGCTGCTCTCCCTCAGTACTGACCCTCTGACGGTGCAGCACTCCCTGAGTACTGACCCTCTGACAGTGCCGCACTCCCTCAGTATTGACCCTCTGACACTGCAGCACTCCCTCAGTACTGACCCTCTGACAGTGCAGCACTCCCTCAGTACTGATCCTCCGACAGTGCAGCACTCCCTCAGTACTGACCCTCTGACAGTGCAGCACTCCCTCAGTACTGACCCTCTGACAGTGCAGCACTCCCTCAGTACTGACCCTTCGACAATGCAGCGCTCCCTCAGTACTGACCCTCTGACAGTGCAGCACTCCCTCAGTACTGACCCTCTGACAGTGCGGCACTCCCTCAGTACTGACCCTCCGACACTGCAGCACTCCCTCGGTACTGACCCTCTGACAGTGCAGCACTCCCTCATTACTGACCCCTCAACAGTGCAGCACTCCCTCAGTACTGACCCTCTGGGAGTGCAGCACTCCCTCAGTACAGACCCTCTGACAGTGCTGCACTCCCTTAGTACTGACCCTCTGACAGTGCAGCACTCCCTCAGTACTGACCCTCTGACAGTGCAGCAGTCCCTCAGCACTGACCCTCCGACATTGCGGCACTCCCTCAGTACTGGCACCAGGGGGAGTGTCGGCCTGGATTATGGAGATCAAATCCTAGAGTATATACATCTCCCTCCGACAGTGCTGCACTCCCTCAGTACTGACCCTCTGACAGTGCGGCACTCCCTCAGTACTGACCCTCTGACAGTGCAGCACTCCCTCATTGCTGAACCTCTGACATTGCAGCACTCCCTCAGTACTGACCCTCTGACTGTGCGGCACTCCCTCAGTACTGACCCTCTGACAGTGCAGCACTCCCTCAGTACTGAGCCTCTGACACTGCAGCACTCCCTCAGTACTGACCCTCTGACAGTGCAGCACTCCCTCAGTACTGACCCTCTGACAGTGCAGCACTCCCTCAGTACTGACCCTCTGACAGTGCAGCACTCCCTCTGTACTGACCCTCTGACAGTGCGGCACTCCCTCAGTACTGACCCTCTGACAGTGCAGCACTCCCTCAGTACTGACTCTCTGACAGTGCGGCACTCCCTCAGTACTGACCCTCTGACAGTGCAGCAATCCCTCAGTACTGACCCTCTGACAGTGCAGCACTCCCTCAGTACTGACCCTCTGACAGTGCGGCACTCCCTCAGTACTGACCCTCTGCCAGTGCAGCACTCCCTCAGTACTGACCCTCTGACAGTGCAGCACTCCCTCAGCACTGACCCTCTGACAGTTCAGCACTCCCTCAGTACTGACCCTCTGACAGTGCAGCACTCCCTCAGTACTGACTCTCTGACAGTGCGGCACTCCCTCAGTACTGACCCTCTGACAGTGCAGCAATCCCTCAGTACTGACCCTCTGACAGTGCAGCACTCCCTCAGTACTGACCCTCTGACAGTGCAGCACTCCCTCAGTACTGACCCTCTGACAGTGCGGCACTCCCTCAGTACTGATCCTCCGACAGTGCAGCACTCCCTCAGTACTGACCCTCCAACAATGCAGCTCTCCCTCATTACTGACCCCTCAACAGTTCAGCACTCCCTCAGTACTGACCCTCTGACAGTGCGGCACTCCCTCAGAACTGACCCTCTGACAGTGCGGCACTCCCTCAATACTGACCCTCCGACACTGCAGCATTCCCTCAGTACTGACCCTCCGACAGTGCAGCTGGTCATTTCAATCTACCCTGTGCCATCTCTCTTACAGAGATCCCCATTTTCTCCTTTTCTCTAGTTCGTTTCCCCATCTTTTCACAGTTTC
>NW_024470893.1:40000-42500 GCF_017639515.1 Carcharodon carcharias
TGTGTGTGTGTGTGTGTGTGTGTGTGTCCGTGATGTGTTTCTGTGTGTGTGTGTGTGTGTGCGTCTCTGTGATGTGTTTCTGTGTGTGTGTGTGTGTGTGTGTGTGTGTGTGTGTGTGCGTCTCTGTGATGTGTTTCTGTGTGTGTCTGTGTATGTGTGTGTGTGTGCGCGTCCGTGATGTGTTTCTGTGTGTGTGTGTGTGTGTGTGTGTGCGTCTCTGTGATGTGTTTCTGTGTGTGTGTGTGTGTGTGTGTGTGTGTGTGTGTGTCCGTGATGTGTTTCTGTGTGTGTGTGTGTGTGTGTGTGTGTGTGTGTGTGCGTCTCTGTGATGTGTTTCTGTGTGTCTGTGTATGTGTGTGTGTGTGCGCGTCCGTGATGTGTTTCTGTGTGTGTGTGTGTGTGTGTGTCCGTGATGTGTTTCTGTGTGTGTGTGTGTGTGTGTGTGTGTGTGTGTGTGTGCGCGTCCATGATGTGTTTCTGTGTGTGTCTGTCTGAGTGTTTTTTATTTTTTTAAATTCCTTCACTGGGGGTGTGGGTGTTGCTGGCCAGGCCCAGCATGTATTGCCCATCACTAATTGCCCCTTGAGAAGGTGGTGCTGAGCTGCCTTCTTGAACCGCTGCAGACCCTGTGGTGTAGGTACACCCACGGCGCTGTTAGGGAGGGAGTTCCAGGATTTTGTCCGTGTGGTGTAGGTACACCCACGGCGCTGTTAGGGAGGGAGTTCCAGGATTTTGTCCGTGTGGTGTAGGTACACCCACGGCGCTGTTAGGGAGGGAGTTCCAGGATTTTGTCCGTGTGGTGTAGGTACACCCACGGCGATGTAAGGGAGGGAGTTCCAGGATTTTGACCCAGTGACAGTGAAGGAATGGCCGATATATTTCCAAGTCAGGGTGGTGAGGTACTTGGAGGGGAACTTCCAGGTGGTGGTGTTCCCCATGTATCTGCTGCCCTTGTCCTTCTAGATGGTAGTGGTCGTGGGTTTGGAAGATGCTGTCGAAGGAGCCTTGGTGAGTTGCTGCAGTGCATCTTGTAGATGGTACACATGCTGCTGCTACTGTGCGTCGGTGGTGGAGGGAGTGAATGTTTGTGGATGGGGGGCCGATCAAGCGGGGCTGCTTTGTCCTGGACGGTGTCGAGCTTCTTGAGTGTTGTGGGAGCTGCACTCATCCAGGCAACTGGGGAGTATCCCATCACACTCCTGACTTGTGCCTTGTAGATGGTGGACAGGGTTTGGGGAGTCAGGAGGTGAGTTACTGTCCGCAGGATTCCCAGCCTCTGACCTGCTCTTGTAGCCACAGTGTTTATGTGGCTGGTCCCAGTTCAGTTTCTGGTCAGTGGTCACCCCCAGGATGTTGATAGTGGGGGATTCAGTGAGGGTAATGCCCATTGAATGTCAAGGGGGCGATGGTTGGATTCTCTCTTGTTGGAGATGGTCATTGCCTGACACTTGTGTGGTGTGAATGTTACTCACCACTTGTCAGCCCTGAGCCTGGATATTGTCCAGGTCTTGCTGCATTTGGACATGGATTGCTTCAGTATCTGAGGAGTTGCGAATGGTGCTGAACATTGTGCAATCGTCAGCGAACATCCCCACTTCTGACCTTATGATGGAGGGAAGGTCATTGATGAAGCAGTTGAAGATGGTTGGGCCGAGGACACTAACCCTGAGGGACTCCTGCAGTGATGTCCTGGAGCTGAGATGACTGACCTCCAACAACCACAACCATCTTCCTTTGTGCTGGGTGTGACTCCAACCAGCGGAGAGTTTTCCTCCTGATTCCCATTGACTCCAGTGTTGCTGGGGCTCCTTGATGCCAAACTCGGGTCAAATGCTGCCTCGATGTCAAGGGCAGTCACTCACCTCACCTCGGGAGTTCAGCTCTTTTGTCCATGTGTGTGTGTGTGTCTCTGTGATTGTCTGTGTATGTGTCAGTGACTGTCTCTGTGCATGTCTATCTGTGATGGTTTTTGTGTGTGTGTATGTGTGTGTGTGTGTGTGTGTGTGTCTATCTCTGTCTGTGATCGTCTTTGTGTGTCTCTGTCTGTCATTATCTTTGTGTGTGTGTGTGTGTTTGTGTGTGTGTGTGTGTGTGTGTGTCTGTGGTTGTCTTTGTGTGTCTGTATCTGTCTCTGATTGTCTTTGTGTTTGTGTGTGTGTTTGTCTGTGTGTATGTCTGCTGTGATTCTCTTTTAGTGTGTCTGTCTCTGTCTGTGAGTGTCTTTGTGTGCATGTCTTTGTCTGTGATTATCTTTGTGTGTGTGTGGGTGTGTGTGTCTCTGATTGTCTTTGTATCTGTGTGTCTGCCTGCTGTGATTCTCTTTGCGTGTGTCTGTCTCTGTATCTGATTGTCTTTGTGTGTGTGTGTGCGTGTGTGTGTGTGTGTGTGTGTGTGTGTCTCTATCTCTGTCTGTGAGTGCCTTTGTGTGTGTGTCTTTGTCTGTGATTATCTTTGTGTGTGTGTGGGTGTGTATGTCTGTAATTGTCTTTGTGCATGCGTG